>NC_136009.1:9611958-9729458 GCF_048128805.1 Centroberyx gerrardi
CACACACACACCCTTTCCATCACCCTTCGCTCCTCCTCTCTCGGCTCAATCATCTACAAAGAAATGGAAGGTCATATTGAGGAAAGCGTGTTTAGAAATCATGTCCAGGAGTTTTAATTTGACACAAACACACTGCAGGGATCTAAATGTAGATGTAATGCAATTTTTTTTTTCCATTGCCCAAGCAGGCTAGAAAAAAAAAACTGTGCTCACATCAAGATACAGTTCCACAAAACTTCTTCCTCCCATCTGTCAGAGTCACATAAAAAAGTAGAGAGTATCACAAAATTTGCTCGCAGGCTTTAAGAGCTTTGGGAACTCTTAACACCTTTTGTTCTAAATCTGGGTAAACATCTGTATTTAAAACTCTTGGGAAGGAAAAAAACGAATGCTTTCGGGGGTTTTTGTTTATTTTTTAATATATCTTTGGCGCTCTCTCATCAATATTTGTACACAAGACACACAGTACGGGGCTGAGAAATTATCTTTGAAAATTGTTGAGAAGTTTGTCATGAGTGATTTATACACAAACAGCAAAGGCAAAATAAAAGCGCCGCGCTAGTTCACGCACGGACGTCAGGTTGTTCAATTAAATGCGCCATTAATCAAGAGAAAAGCACATTTGCAAAAGACAAACACATCACGATAACTGCCAGCGTAATGAAGAGAGAAGGTAAAATGTGAGGAAGAAGAGGGAGGGGAAAGGAGAGAGAATATGCTTCGAGGGTTTTGGGGGAGGGGGGGGGTAAGAGAGAGAGCATTCGCATGAAAGAGAAAAATGGATAGATTGCCTGAATAATATTAATACTTGACATTCCTCAGCCTGGATTCACAGTGCAGCATCTTTAGTGTAGTGAAGAGGTGACATATTGTGGAGATTGGGTGATGATGACATTCGCCGTGGAGACACACCGCCTGTGCAGCAGCCGTCCTGCCAGCCTGCCCTCATCCAGAACGACAGTCGGTGTGACTGTCGTTCTGATGAGGGGCAGGCTGGCAGGACGGCTGCTGTCTGCTCAACAAGTTTCAACACGTTTTCATGGAAATTAAAAGCCGCCCACCCTCACCTCTTAAAGGCAATGATGTAAATGGAGCTTCTCAGGTGTGTGTGGGTGTGTGTGTGTGAGAGAGAGAAAGAGAGAAATAGACAGGGAGAGATTAGCTGTGATAAGCACGGTAGCAATAGTTCTGGGAATTAGTATACTGTGACCCGCTGCTCATTTAAAGCCACACTAGGCAATAAAGAAACTAAAGAGAAATAATTGTTGGAGTAATCATTATTGTATAGCCAATTACCCACCAGCGCCGGCGGCATGGGGGGGCATTGGGGGGCAATGCCTGTCCAAATGGGCTTTTGTGCCCCCCCAAAATTGAAGCCTAGAAGGTACTAAAATAAAACACACAAGATTTCTGAGCATTTATACTTTATATTTACATTTATATTTATATTTATTACATTTACGCTATTCTACTCTTTATGTCGGGTGCTGCCCTAATAATATAGATAGGAGGATGCGGTCAATCTCATATTATTCCATTGCGCATGTGTTTGAGATCAGAGCTGCCACACAATCAGAAACACAGCCTCTGATTGGTGGACAAGTCAGGAACACAGCCTCTGATTGGTCGACAAGTCAGGAACACAGCCTCTGATTGGTCAACAGACTCAACCCAAGGCATCGTGGAATTGCTAGACTAGTGGACGGCTAACAACAACAATAGCTGTTTTCAACACGGAAAAATGGATAAATAATCACAGAAGACATTCATTGTTGGATTTATCATTATGGATTTATTTTACAAAGTCTCCAAAAAGACACTGCAGTTCAAGGCTGGATTACAAAGCTTTTGGAAGGGATACGATCGCACCGGAGCCCTCAACGGTTAGCTTCTGGGCAAAATAAAGTAAGTCTCTCTAATGCAGCGTTCCAGACATATTAATAAAGTATGTCGTATACGCAACAAGTCCGACATCGTTGACCTGAGGGGGTTAAAATACATAATATAGCCTACAATATAGTAGGCTACAAGTTATATATTGGTGTCGTTGTATTTTAGCATGGTAAAGCAAATTGGTCCATTTGGACGGGAGACGCGCAGCAGCAGTAAATAAATCAATGTGCATTATAAAAAATATAAACATTGTAAATTTGCAGAGAAACCCTTATTAACAAGAGGCGTTTTGCTTATGCAAAGAAATAAATCTATTTAAACGAGATATTTGCTTGCCACAAAACAATCTGTGAACTGACAAAGAATTAAATTAATAAACTTTGTTAGTGAAATATCGTTCAAAAAGTGTAAACTAATGGCGTTCTATTATGATTTTTCTTATGTTACGTTGAAAAATCATTGTGCCCCCCCGAGAAAATTTAATGCCCGTCCACGAATTTGTTTCATCCGCCGGGCCTGTTACCCACACAAGATATCACTTTGTTTTTTAATTGTTTTGTAATTACTTAATTACTTATTTACCATATCAAGGAGGGCAGCTGATAACAGAACTTTTTAAAATGCCATAAATTAGGCTGCATGAATGTGTGTGTGTGTGTGTGTATGCTTGAACTGTCTGGGATGATGTTATTCCTTTTATTTGGGCTCAAACTGATATTCAGAGTTAAGTTCATTTCAGGCTGTTTGAAATTCACACACATGAAGTTTTCTTCACTGTAAGGAGATGAGAAAGGCTCTCACTGCTGCCATTAACTACAAGGCAGAAATACAACCAAGAGAGTCAGACACACTGATGGATTGATCCAGCATACATGACACACCTCAGGGCAGCATGAGTTAGTAGAGCAGTTGAGATAACTAGCGAAGTAGAAGTAGTGAAGTCTTTGTGGCCCCTTTCAATGTGCCAGTAGAAACCCAATGTTGTCCTGGCGGTTTTTGTTCTGGATTTCTTGCAGAACCGGCACATCACACAGCCGTGTGTTTTTGTTTCACGTCATGAATAAACTCTCTGTGGTTTAAATATCCAAATTGGATGATTGACGATGACAGCAACATGTTGCTGATCAGCTTCACACACACTTCTCACTGAAGGCAGCAGCTGATGAGGAGCATGAGTTTTTGTTTATTTTTTTGTTTTTTTTTTTAAATGCACTCATTGGCGGGAAAAGGAATTAGATGTCTGTAATGGTCTACTGTCTATACAAAATGTTTAATTATCATCAGTTTAATAAATATAAATTTGAGAACTTCCAGACCACTGCCCAAGACCAAGACAAGACCGAAATCAAGGGATGCTGCATGGTCTCAAGACCGGCACTGGATAACATCTCTCAGGTTTAACCTAAACTGGGATTGTTTGTAATACTAAAAGATGATTCTAATTGTGTCATGCCTCAGGAACCCGTCCTCCCGCTTCATTATGTTTTTTGCTCCTTCAACAAATAAGTTGGCACCGCCAGAGAAAACAAGGTAACGGCCAAGCTGGTAATATCTATGTTAATACATCTGCAGTGTGTTTCCCCTCGGCTACACCACTATACAGCATGTAGTCTGCACTGTATTATGAAGCATAGGATGAGTATGCAAGTATGCATCTTCAACATGGTGGAGTCATATATGGTGTAGTAGCTGGTTATGTCCTAATACTCCCTGAATAGTGTGTGTGTGTGTGTGTGTGTGTGTGTGTGTGTGTGTGTGTGTGTTACTTTACAATAAACAATTCAAATACATTCTATTGCAATGTAATACATGATATACAAAAGAGGTGTTTATGTTTTAATATACTATTAAAAATTGTTTTATTGAAAAAAAAAAACAGCAAATTAGGGCTAAAGTCAGTGTTGCCTCAAGCACAGTATTGATCTTCTTTGCTGGAATTATGTCAGAATTTTCAGCTTGTCAAATATAATGGATAAGTGTTCTAAATTCTGACCCAGTTTCTATCTGGGAAGCACGTGTCTTGTTAACCTTGAGGCAAAAATCTTTGAAAAGTCACTGTAGCAGTTCTACTGAGTCTGTTAGACAGGAGCAGAGACAGAGGGGAGAGCACAATCAAATTATAGTCTTTATTTGTCCCTTTTGGGGGTGAGTCAAAACATAAACAGACTTCATGTGTAGAGGATCGCTGTCTCGTCAGCACACCAGTCACACAGAGGCAACTGTTTGAATTTTGAAGACTCAATACTCAGATATCATGTAATGTGACATCAGTAAGCTGAACACTCCTAAGACCTAAATTTCTTCTCCTGGGTGGAGGTGGTGAAGAGGTTCAGCCATCATTGGGGAGTCCAGATTTCTCTGGACGGGACGCTGCTCTTTAGGAGACAGCTTTGTATTTCAGTCTTAAGTGTTGATTCATCAATTCCTGAAGATTTCCCGCCAGTGACTATACCCATCACCAGACATTTGGGCAGCTCAGAAGAATCTACGGCATCTCAGTTAAGAGATGGGATGAAACGCTTTTCTCTGTCGCAGCCCCACTTCGTCAATCAGGCCGATAAGATGGGCGTATTTTTACATTAATATCTTGCCTTCTGCAGCTATTTTACCCCGTTTTTTACCCGCTTTCAGAAGCACATTGTTCTTTCCTGGTTTGATATATTTGAGGACGCCCTCTAAGTGCGAAATGTGCCACAGTCATTCAAGTGCGAATGCTCCTGCCCCGATCCAACATCACTCTAGATGAGGCAGTATAGCTTCCATACAACTCTGATGGAGGATAATAACTTCTAGCCACAAAGCCTCTTGGTGCATGCAGCTCTCCAACATGAGAGTAGCTTCATAACACTGTTACTTTATGACAGCGCTGACGTTGATACTAAACAGTAGCCAAATGCCAGCCAGTGTACTAGGTTGTCTTTTCAATAAATAATGGTTCTGTGCAGGCCACACTGGTAGGCCAAAATTGTTCATTTCACCTGAGTCGATACTGATGTAGATTATTATGATTATTGGAGGATACAGGCAACTGAAGCAGAAGCGCCTGACCCTCCAGTACCAGAATGCCTTTTGCATGAATAATCTCACACACAGTCTGCATGTGTTCTGTGTTTCTGCCCATCCATCTACATTGATATCCAATGACATTGATCGATACCAGCCATCTGGGTGAGAAAAATCAAACGCGCAAGTAAAAGGGAACAGTTGCACACTTGACATAAGGGCTTGGGCTTGATACATGTGTGTTGCAGGGAATGGGGAAATCAGATAACATGGTTCAGATGCATGTTTGTGCTGCATAGAGCCTCCAGGGAGCCATATTGCTGTTAAGCGTTTTGATCCCTCTCCCTTTCTCTAACATGATGACCATGTGCATGATGGGATTCTACAGCACTAATGACTGGGAGAGACATATTTGAATTTATATGCTTTTTGCGGAATGTCTTTTGGGCTCGGGTGGAAGTTCTTTCAACTTGAAAACTTGAAAGAAGCCGACAGTTGAGAAGGGGAAAAAAAAAAACTGTTTGAGTATGAAGAAGACCCATAGGCATGTGCTTGAGTGGAACAAATAGCTTAAAGTGGTGTATAACCAATATACAAGTACTATGAGGCACCATATGGGAGTGAGAGGGGGGTTTGTCCAGTAAATGAAATGCAGAGGTGAGTGGAGCTCATTACTCACTGTCACGGAGCAAGTGACAGGTACATCAGGCCCGAAAACGCACACGGCTCGCTATGTATTTAGAAAAGCGACAGGAGCTCGAAGTTGATGTCCCATTTCATGTTTCTTCCACCCCTCTCCCCGCCCTGATCATGCTTTTCTCTCCAAACAGCTGGCACAGACGCACCCAAGGATCCCACGAGGAAACGCTCCGACACAATGCCCTCTCTCTTCCCTCGTTCTCGCTCATTCTCTCCCTCCAAAAAACACACACACACTCACGCAGACGCACCCTTGTCTACCTGTCACAGACTGGGAACAATGCGTGTACTCCCCCCCCCCACCCCGAGCAACTCCCATTCAAGCCCCTCTTTTAATTGGTCACAACTCTCTCCGGAGTGGAAGCAGTGTCTAACGGCTCGGTAATGATTTGCCATGGGAGCCGCGCGGCTAAACATACAGTCCGGCCACGCCGCCGAGGAACGTTCCAGCACATACCTGAGACGTATGGCTGTTCCCCTATGAGTCCCCATTGTGGAGGCATCAGCACATAACCACAGCCGCCAGATAATGAATCTACGTTGTCAAGGCGTTCCCCGAGCGTTCTAATTTCTGGCTCAAAAGGACGGGGACGAGGGAGCTGAGGAGGTGATCTCTCGCCACCGGGGATCAAATTCAGTTTTGATAATGGCTTTTTGCAGATGGCTTTAGCGTTAATAGGTCGGGTAATCAACTGCACTGCTTTTTTTGTGCGGTGTGTAGTCGTTGCTCTCTGGATTACGTAATTCCAGAAACGTCAATAAAGAAGTCAATAGGAAAAAGATAATGGTTACATAGCGCCGTGACCTCTGGTCGGTGGGCTCGGCTCAGACGAGGATTCCGATTGGAGGATGGAGAAGTGGCCGTCGAATGATCTGGTGGTGGATTCTGACACATAATAGATTAAAAAAAAGAACATTATCTTGTGTGTCAGCAGCATATTGTTGCTACTTGCAGGATCTATGCAGACACATATACTGTACGCAACGCAAGCACTTATGTATATAAACACACACACACACACACACAAAAACATGCATGAGAGTGCTCCACCTCTTCTTATTCTCTTATTCCATTAACAGGGAGCATGGCCCCAAATATGCCACACTCGGCAGAAACCACCCCACGCCTTCCTCTTATTTTTTCTCTTCTCATGTATCATCGGAGACAAACAAGTAAATAAATAATAGCGTTGGCGCTCCTCAGAACTAGGTTTAATTATCCGCAGCCATCTTAATGGGTGGGGATGGGTGGGGATGGGTGGGGGGGGGGTCCTAGCAAGTGGTGGGGTGACAACCCCTGTGCCTTGAACCTTGCTACAGACGCACACACCAACACAGACACACACATCTTGCAAACACGAAGCCATTCATCATGGTGTCAGAGGGAAGCCTGTGGGAAGGACTCATGGGTAAAAACCTCTCGCATTAGAATTCTATTTCACGTGTTTAATCTGCTCCCACTTGTCTGCGAGGCCTGGCAGCGTTAGGTAAAGTGTGTGTGTGTGTGTGTGTGTGTGTGTGTGTGTGTGTGTGTGAGAGTATAAGAGGCCATTTGTGTGGGAGGCAGTGCAACATGATTAGGAGACAAGCGTGGTGTACATTAAAGTTAAATTCGCTGCTGGCTCCAGCTAGCTAACCTCTAAGCATCATTGTCTTCGGCGGAGAGCTTGGCGCAGCAAAACGTTCATTATGTCGCTTTCGCAGAATCACGACTGCATGGCAAAGAGCATAAGGGATCATTAACAATGTATATGTCTCCAGAGGGAGGCCGGGCCCTTAAAGGGATATTTAACTTTGGTACAGCATATATAATTTCAGCAGATGCATCCTCATGTAAATGCACCTAGAAGTTCACCAGCTACTGTACATCAGGGCCCTCGATTGTCTGTGGTCAGCATCGCCGTTCCTGCCGGTTGCCAAGGTCCTAATTCACTGCTATTCATTTTTGCGGCCTCGCCTAGAAGAATAATGAACTAATAAACTAACTACGGCAAACATTTCAATGGAATAGACAATGCTGAATAAAAGATCTCTGTTTATTTGGATATCTGATGACAAAGTAACTGACAGTCCAGAGAAACAACGATTTGAGTCAAATTACGCCTTGACGTAATTACGCACAGTGACTGAAAAAAGTAGTTCCTCTACCAATAGCTACCTATAACTTAAACAGTAACAGATCAGCCCATAAAAACAGAAACCTTTGAGGCAGAAAGAAATATTTAATTGATTTCCCAACCAATAGTTGGACCTATTACTTTAGGCGAGGCCCCAAAAGTGAAAGTGCATTTACATGTGGGTAAGGCTACTGATAATTAACCATGTTATATCAAAGTGAAATATCACTTTAAGAGAGACACTTTATTTTGAATTGTATCTCGTGTAATATAGAAATATTGAATGATACGTCAAGCTACAGAACAATTTGCCTGGAAAAAGTGATACTTTTTAGTCTAAGCAGGGTTTTATTCTAAGCATGTTCCTATCAGCTGTGAGATTTTTAGTAACATGGACTCACCTTATGTATCAGGAAATTCTTTCTCCATATACTGAAAAGTTATGGGATGATTAGTTGAATAAATGCAATAAAAGAGGAATAATGTGAACTGAGCATCATGTGTGATTCAGATTTACCCACAAACCCTTGCGTCGGAAGGAAATCCTCTCCCTATTTCAGGCCTTGATATTGTGGAGAAATCTTTCCACCGCAGCTGCTTTACAGCAGTGGGTTTTATCATTTTTATTACACCGCTCCCTGCTTATAGCCCCAGAGCACAGATTGTCTCAAATGGAAACGTGCCCTTACTGTATACTCATAAAAAAAAAAAGATAATAAAATCTTGTTGTTTATTTTCAAGTGAGAACAGCTGACTCCCTGTAATAAAAATGAAGTACGTCATTGTGTGTATGATCCTTCGACGGTGAGCGATAATAAAAAAGTGTGTTTGTGCCGGAGGAGGGAGCGGCGATTGGGAGTGAGGGGGAAAGCTTATGGAAGGTGTCGCGCTGTGAAGGGTCGCCGCGGTTAAACAGGTCAAGGAGAGATTTGTGGGAATGAAAGAACAATGTAACGGCAAAGGCGGGATCAGCGCGGGAATGGAAAACATACAACACCGCTGTCCTGTTTTGTATTCTCTGATGAGATGCTACATGTTAGATGAGATGTGAGAGTCACCATGCTCGACCATGTTTAATCCACCTGCAGTGAAATTTCGTTTTCTTAGCACTTCTTTTATTGTTTAAATATTCAATTAAGTTTTTGTAAATTCATTATTCATTTAAAGGCCTAATGTATCCCAGAGTTTCTCCTACCACTGAATAGGTGCAGTGGGTCACCTATTGCCATAAGAAGCTGCTAAACCACCTAAAAGATTTTCATTATTATTGGTTTCAGTGTTATTATTGGTTTCAGAGTTTTAGTGTCCCATGATGGCGTATTTGCTGTTTCAGAGGCTTTTCTGCCCTGACAAGGATAAAATTCTGGGGTAATCAATTATTCCTTGCAATTTTAGGGCATGAAGATGGTCAAATTGAAACAAATTGAATATCAGCACAAAAATTTTGGTATCGGTATCGGCCTTCAAAAATCAGTATTGGTCGAAGCCTGGTTTCTGGATCCACCAGCGGCACACGTGCTTCTCCCAGGCGCTTCATCAATGTCACTCCCTTGTTTTTCTTTCTTTTTTTCTTTGTTTTTCTCTTTTTTTCCCCTCCTCACACACCATATGTTTTCTGTGTAATCCTAATACCCCTAGTCCCTCCGTCACAGCAAGGACAAATGCACTGGAGCAAGTGACGCCGGTGTTTAGACATTTACCATGCGGCTTAGCACCGCCACCTCAGCAGCGGGTGAAAAATCTGTCCCTCGGCACTTCACACACACACACACAGCATTTACTCACACAAGTGCATGCATTGCACATGTACATGTAAACACACGCGGCCCAGGGTCAAGCAGGCATGTACTTGGAGAAGATCTATTGTTTCTAAACAGCAGAGCAGAACAGGAACAAAGCACATGGAATAGCAGCAGTGTTTAGATGTGAATACTCACCTTGAGACCACTGTGCATTTCTAAGGTAAGTGAGCAACTGAAGAAGTACTGTGCTGACATCACTTTCTACTTAATCGTTAGTTTGCACAAGGGAACTGAAAAGGATTTTTGTCCTTCCAACAAATAAACCGCTCTTCACACACCTATTCACCATTTCTATGATTATTTTTCGATTAATCATTTAGTCCATAAAACATAAAAAATAATGACAAATGCCTGTCCCAAGTTACCAGAGTTCAAAGTGATGTCTTAAAATTGCTTACTTAGTCAGACCAGAAGACAAAACCCCCCAAAGTATTCATTTACTGTAATAATGATAAGAAATTAAGAAAAGAAAGCAAAAAATGCATTTGTGAAGCTGAAACCAGCAAATGTTTGGTATTTTTACTTGATAAATGACTGAAACGATTAATCCATTATCATTATCATTTTCTGTCGATCGACTAATCAATCAATTGACTAATCGTTTCATCATTATGGAACTATTCCTTGCTTAAGGGCACTTCAGCAGTTATGGTGGGGTATTGTAGATGTGATGTCATCCAGCTCACATCTGGAATACAGCTTGGAACAGGAACCAGCAACATGTCGGTTGTTAACCAGCCAGTTCAGGATTTGTGTTTGCTGCTGGGAAAGTTCAATCTCAGACAGTCTTTATCATTATGCCCTGAGTCATTACTGACCAGGTTTCTGTCGAAGATGACAGCGTGCTTTAGCTCTTGATGCAAAAGGTGACTTATCTCCTCCGCATGGTGAACTATTTAATGGGAAACGAGTGAGCTATCTCTTTCAAAGCGCTGATCTTTCACGGAAGCCTTTCATGTCGGGGGGGGGGGACGCAAAGGCCAGCGAGGGGAGACGAGCACCGTCAGACAAACATTCCAGTCATCTTTATTTACTTCTTTTCCCCGTTTTATTTTCCAAACTTCAAAGTCGGCGAGCGGCAAAAAGTGGCATTTGCATTTGAAGCTATATCAAAAACGGAAAGGATTAATTTTCAAAGGTGCAAAGGTTGGATCTGATGATTACGAATCAAATATGCGCGTAAGCACACACACACATACACACACACACACACAGAGGAATTAATACATGGTCTTGCATCAATGCTCTGGGGACATTCTCTCTCTTCCTTCTTCCCCAGGATGGATCTCTCTATAGTTTCCTCAGCTGCCAAATAAAGAAATAATTCATTTATCATTTCCAAAAACAGCAGAGTAACAATGAGGAACAATAGTGTGGCAGCAAGGCGTCTTTTCTGTTTTTTGGGGGGTCTGGAACTCAGTCTTTCATATCTTGAAAAACAATACAAGCGACTGTAATTTTGCCTCCCTACAAACTCTTTTCATACTCAACCGTCTAATTGTACGGTTGAAAAATAACCCAATCAATCTGTAAGTTGTTTAACCCCCTTTTTTTGATGCCTTTCTTTATTACCTTTTGTTTTTGCGGCCCTCGTCATCTCAGCCATTTTTTTTTCTGACATCTGTTCTTCTCTCCCACTTTCTTACTCATTTCGTGTCTCATTACTGTTTCTTGTGTTCGGCTGGAGACGCACTCAAAGACTTTTTAGAATCCTAACTGATTTTGAAAACACATTGAACCACACATTGTTCTCAAAGTTTTTTGTCTCTCAGCTGTCAATATGCTGACGCCAGACGATGAGACGAGGACGGAGTAGCACACACGTAACAATATGACTGAGTTTATCCTAATCTCACAGGAGCACAGGTACTGCATTACTCTAATATGCATTAATATGCATTGAAAAAATGTGTGAAAAACAAACACTAGAGGAGAATTTGTCTGGAGAGGCTGAGTCGACGTGGGCGGTACATTTCACAGTGAGAGCTTCATCAGGAAAAAAAAAAGGTAATGTTAGCTGGGTTAGTAACTTACATTTATTGTCGGACAGGAGTTCTCAACGTTTTTAATTTCGAGGATCTTAAGGTATTATCACTGATAGAACTTCTTACTGTAATGGAACTTATGCCTCACCTCACTGTAAACTCTCACATAGAAATGAGATAAATGCACGATGGGGAACTTATGAGAGGGAAACAAAGGAGGGGAGGGGAGATGAGAGGGGAGGAGAGGAGGAAGGAAAGAGGAGAGGAGGGGGAGGAGAGGGGAGGGAAGGAGAGGAGTGGAGAAGAGGGAAGGAGAGGAGAGGGAAGGAGAGGAGAAGGAAGGAGAGGAGTGGAGAAGAGAGGAGGAGAGGAGAGGGGAGGGAAGGAGAGGAGTGGAGAAGAGAGGAGGAGAAGAGAGGGGAGGGAAGGAGAGGAGTGGAGAAGAGAGGAGGAGAGGGGAGGGGAGGGAAGGAGAGGAGTGGAGAAGAGAGGAGGAGGAGAGGAGAGGGGAGGGAAGGAGAGGAGTGGAGAAGAGAGGAGGAGAGGAGAGGAGAGGAGAGGAGAGGAGAGGAGAGAAGAGAAGAGGTATTCCCTTAAGAGAGGAGAGCATGGTACTGCCAGGCCCCATTAGTTCACAACCAGCCCTATTAATCTACTCTCTGCTACAGCCACATATATACATGTGTGTGTGTGTGTGTGTGCGTGTGTGTGTGTGTGTGTGTGCGCACAGACACATGCAGAAATACACACATTGCTCACACAGAGGGGAAGGAAAGGTTATGAAATGTTGCATACACACATTTAAGGTAATGACTACAAATAGGCTTAAATAGATGATTTGTCTCAGATTATGCTTAAGCGGAATTCCAAGAAATTCCAGAATTATCCATGGGGTTTTGAAGTTATGTCTTTACTTTTTTTTAGAATTAATTTACAGATATACATCAAAGTGTGATATACAGGATATTAAAACACAGGATATTAGAAACAAAATATTCCTTAATACAGTAAATGGGGAAGATGAGATGCTAGTAATCTCTCTGTTGCAACCACACACACATACATGCATACATACATGTGTCATGTGCACACACACGCAGTCATGATGGTTGAGGTGGTACTGATGTTTCTGAGAGAGAGGGAGGAGAGAGAGAAAAAGGAAAAAGTCAAATTTGTTCGGGAAAGAGCAGACACAGATTGAAGAAAACTCATTTTGACTTGTCTCGGCCTCGACATCGATTTCAACCGGTGAGTGAGCAGAATCAAGTGAGCAGAATCAAGTGAGCAGAATCAAATAAAAAAAAATAAAAAAAAGATTCCCAAGAGCATGTTAGAAAAGAAAATGAAATCTGCCACCTGGACATTTTGACAATAAAAAAAAAAAAGAAGTTGCAGGAAAAAGTTCACACAGATTGCCCCCGCAAAAAAATGTCGGAGAGAACTCAAACTAATGACATAAATATCTGAAAAAACTGAACTCGAGGTGTGATTGTGCTTGCGCTAATACGTTTTTTGCACCGCTTTCATCGCGAGAAGACGCTTCCGCCCAATTTCCCCCCCGCTCCCCTCTCCGCTCTCATCACTCTGGTGCACTTCTCCCCTCGCCCGCTCCTCCTTCTCTCCTGTCAATTCTGCTCAGTGTTTTACCTGGCAGCCCCGGGCATCCCTGACGGCTATTCACAGCACTAATGGGGCATGGTGAGAGAGAGAGAGGGAGGGAGAGAGAGAGACAGAGAGAGAGAGAGAGAGAGAGAGAGAGAGAGAGAGAGGTTTAGAGAGCACTGTGGCAAAGAAGAGAGAGAGATCGATACCGGAGCCCAGTGGACGAAGTGTCATACTGGGGCACGTGGTGGGTGATAGGTGGCGTTTTCCTCCTGTGTGTCAAACGGCTGATTGACCTCATCATGCGGAGAGTGTTGATCACGGCTGAAATTAAACGTCCCTAATGTGCACCTGCATTGTGTAACTGTCTTCCATTAGGAGTCAACGAACAGTCAACCTTTACCTTTGGCTTCCCCAGCGATCTATAGACGCTGCCTCTGTAAAGGATTTTTATTTTTGTCATCAATAATAGAAAAAGGGCAAAATAACAAGCATAAATGCAGAAAAAAAAGAAGAAGAAGAAGAAAAAAACTTCAGGTCCACACTGACAGTTTATGTGTGTGTTAGAAATGTACTGTGACTTTTTAAACGGGCGCCGCCGCTGCAAAAGACAGCCAATATTTGAAATAGCGCTCTGCGACAATGTGAAGCAAACTATGATAAAGCGCGGCGCGGGCAAACACAAAGAAAACTGCAGCATCAGTCCCCGAAGATTGTTCTCGGCCGCTGCCGTTGCAAGAAGTTCCCCGAGAGAGCGGTTGTTTGAGAAAGTCAAATTATGTTTTCCTTTCAGATGAGCAAGGGGCGGCCTGGCAACCAGTCAGCGCACACACACCAGCTTTACAGCGTCGCTACAATGTGTCTCTTCTGTTCGCTTCTGCTGGAGTGAACTGGAGAGAGAAGTGGCTGGGATGGGGACTTCTGCGACGGCTACCGCTCTGTATGGGTGTTGCCCTAGTAGGGGTAATGTAGTAATATATAGTAGGGATATGGGACGATATATCGAAATTCAGTGGGGCAGAAAAATTAATCGCGATATTAGCTCCATTTCATTCTGCTGTAGTAATCGCAGATGAGACGGCCTGACCATCACAATTTAACAAGCTCTCCATCAAAATGATATTATTTGCTCTTTGTAATGACATTTTTAAATTGGTGTTTACATTCTAGAAAGATTTGTGGCTCAGAAATAAACAGAATTCTGCACAGTCAGACTTTGTTGTCATTGAACTTTTATTTATGACATCGTATCGTGGCTGTATCGAATCGTGAAGCCCATATCACGTATTGAATTGAATCGTGAGATAAGCATATCATCCCATCCCTAAGTAATAGTAATATATAGCAGTGATAATGTCATGTTTTTTCTGTGATTATCCTGGTGAACTCAGATGACGTATTGGCAGAACTAACAGGAATACAACTAGGAATACATAACTGGAATATGAGATGAATTGATTCATTGTCATAATTCTCAAGTACACTGACTGCATCAAATTTGATCATTTGTGTGACAAAACTGACCCATCTGTGAGTTGCACCCATCTTATTAAAATGAACCACTGCAACTGCGTTCATTCTCTTCCATCATGGATTTGACTGTGCATGTAAAACATTTACAGTGAAGCGTACTGAGCGCCGTGAACTGCTGTCTGTTCTGCTGCTCTTATCTGTACGGATTCCTAAGAAATCAGCTTTCTCTGGCTATTTTTAATGGAACTTTCACAATCCTAGTGCTAAAAGGTAGGACATTGGGTCTGGGTCTTTAGGTTGCACAGTTCTGTTCTCTTCAGTTCTTCTTCTCTTCTTCTGTTCAGGACAAAAATAAATGAACGAGGCACTGATCAGATGGTGGAGCAGAAGCAGGCCGGGCCAGATGAGCTGCAGCGGTCAGGCAAGATTGACTTTTATTAGCTTTGTTCTCTTTTTTTTGTCTCCTATTCATTCCAATAAAGGTGTTAGCGTGTAAAGGAAATGGCCTAAAAAGTCGATCAATTGGGGTGATAAAGGATCACCAAGCAGGAGGAGGCAGTTTAATGAGGACGATATTGGTCATTATTGGTTAATAGAGGTAGCCTTCGAAAAAGAACGGCTCATATCAGCAGCATGCCATGTTTATCAGCATCTCGGATTGATGGGGCGTGTGTGTGTGTGTGTGTGTGCACTCATATGTATGCAATAAATGTGCTTTCCAAGGCAAAACACTGAAATGAAAACATCTATAACGCGGTCGATGTATCGGCACACCTACAGTGTGATGCAGAGCAGACGGTCACCTCAGATTGATCAGATTAGACAGGCAGAAACGAGAGCGTGATTTAAAATGCATAGATGCAACTGGTTTGTTATTCCATCTCACTCAATACACAGAAACTGAATTATACTGGTACCTTTTTTATTTACATATGAAGCTATTGAAGGCAAAATTCAATGTTGCAGTTTAAGTTATAAGAAAATAAAATGAAGAAATGTTTTTTTCAAATCGTATTACGAAGAGCTACCTTAACCTGAGATTTCTGTTAATGCCAGTTATTGGTCTGGTAGTCTTGAACACTCACAGGAGGAGTGTGAGAAATGCTTAATTTACTTCACCAAGAAAATTGAGAACATAAGAAATCAGATTACACCTGACCACTGCCTGAATGTTATTCAGGAAATGGGCACTTCTGTTTGTTTTTTTTTAATACAAACACTTTTTGAGATTGTGTCTCATACAAAATGCTCATCATATCCCCTGGATATAATACCAGCTAGACTCCTAAAAGGGGACACAGCCATATCCAGGGGTCTTATCCAGCCTCTTCTTAAAAAGCAGAGATCTGACCCATCCATGAGTAATTATAGAGCTATTTCTAAACTCCCCTTTCTGTCTGAAGTATTAGAGAAAGCTACTTATAAACAGCTAACAGATTACATGAACAGAAGTTAATATTTAAAATGAAATACAAAGTAGCCTTGAAACGCTTAATGATTCTCTAGTAGATATTAAATCTTTCTTCAACTTAATGCTGATGGATGTGAAGTTGTTTTTGGTCCACAAATACAACATTTAAAATTCATGATAATCTTGCCAAAATGGCAGCTAATACAGAATATAAGAAGACATTCTCAATCAGTAGAGAATATAAAAAATTGGCACAGTTATCAACTTGTCGATGACTGCATCTTAAAATACAGTCTGGTTGTTGCTTTATTATTGGAAGAAACTAACATGCATGCACATACACCACACACCTGTGCACGTGTGCAAGCATACACTTCTCCACTACACTGTTGTCCTGCGTTGTGTCTGGATGTTGCTGTTTTGTGTTATCCATTGTGGTTTTTTATGTTATTCCTTTAACCTCTTTGCTTGTTTACTTCATTGATCTCAGTGTCTGTGTAAAGTGTATTGCAACACAGATTGCATTTGATTGCATCACATGGATCTCTATGAATGTCTGACTCCCATCAAGGGCACATTTTGGATCATTCATTGAGCACGTTGACATGCACACTAAGAACCTTCATCCTGACGTTCGTGGAAGGTGACTGACAGCCGATCACCAACTCATCATCATGGACACAGTATGCTGGACCCTAACACTGGAGTGGGAGTAGAACCAGACTGTGGAGGACAAGAGGATGTTAGGATACGTTTGATTATTGAACCAGAATTGGACATTGAGCTTCTTCATTGCTGGAAAGTGACATACATCCTGTATTAATCAAGCAGAGGATGTTCTCATCTTGTTTGAGGACGTCGGTGATGGTGAACCCGGGATCTTGAACAAATGAGCCATTGATCATCAAGGGTGATGAGCAAGCACTTTCCCTCAGAAGTCATTCCTCATCTCTGCAGTGTTGGGTGTTCATCTCCTTGTTGTTGACATGAGATGACCCACCTCTCCCCTGTACAGTGTGTACTCATCTTCGCTGGAGATGAGGTATTGTCCATCCAGCTGACGAAGTGTCCAGCAGTACAGACATTGGTGTGTGGAGGAATTGGAGAGAGCGCAGAAACCTATTTGGTGAAGCATGTGGTCAGGCAGTGAGTGAAGATGCTGGTTGGCAAAGTGCCTGAGTCCTCCAGGTGAGAGTCGGTCAGGCCCTGCAGCATTCCTGATGTGTTGCTGCTGAAAGGGTTGTTGCCGTAGCGTTGTTAGACCTCAACATGGTTTTCTTTGGGTGGCAGGCGTCCTCTCAGGAAGAGACGTAGGAGCCGGAAGCGTCTGCGCGGGAATCGGAACTATCAGCCGCACCCATACGAAGGCTTCCCAGTTTGCGGTCTCGGAACTTTTCGATCGCCTCCGGGCTCCACCTCTGGATCGTGGGCGCAGATTGGTTTGGCTGCATTTAATTTCTGTTGGCACAATCTGAATAACCGCATGGTCAGACCTGCCTCGGGCAGAATGCACCCTTCACACGGAAGTAAAAACGATCCAATATTTTCTCCACACGGGCTGAGCAGCTCCACCGGTTCCTTACACTGTTTTTGGTGAGTTCATCCCTCAGGTTACAGCGGTACAAGTCACCCAGAATGAAGATTGCAGAGTTGGGATGTCCAATTCTGTAATGTGTCCCACTGATAAGCATTCCATTTCATCACTTTTTTTGCCTGGGGTGGGATGTCAACGCCAGCTAAAATTATGGAGTAAAATGTTCTGGGTGAGTAGAACAGCTTGCAAGCTAAAGACTAGTGATTCCCCAATACTGCATCTCGATGGAGGGAAAGACACAGAATTCACAAGTAGCACAAATACTAAAGCAAATACAAGACAAGAGCACCAAACCCCGACATGACTGTGACAGACTGTGCCTGACAGCCAGGCACAGTCCCAACTAAAGTTACAGAAACTAATTAAACCCCTTTATGGAAGATCAGGTTTAATGAAGGATTCCAGCTGTAAACCAGCCACCGTACTTTAGAGCTCCTTAGCCTAATAACAGTCAACTTGTGGTTGAGAAGAAAGTGCGCTTCAGTCTTACAGGTTATATATAGGAAGGAAGGAAAGAAGGGAGGAGGGAATTATTTAAATGTCCCATTCCTTACAGAATAATGATAGTGTGTGTGTGTGTGTGTGTGTGTGTGTGTGTGTGGAGTAGGTGTGTGTGTGTGTGTGTGTGTGGGGGGTGTTAATAGAAGGAAGGGAAAACTTGACAAAGATGACAGGCGAGTGATGAGAGGTGGGAGGGGAAAAGAAGGAAAGAGCCCGTGAAAGATGAAGGAGGCAGGGGAGGAACAAGGGATGAGGGACTCTTGGATAACTTCACACAGTGTTAGTTCCTTTCTCTACACACACACACACAAATTCAGTCCCCAAACAAACAAATCAGTTTGCTCACCTGCCTCTATTGACAGACGGCGCAGAATGCAACAGCCGACACTGGAATACAAACAATGTTAAAATATTCTAACATCAGTGTTTCAATTTGATTTATCACTCGGGTGACTGAACATGATTCTTCTGTTGTCAGATGGCTCTATTTCACCAATAGAGCACCAATTTTACTGTTGAGGGATCTGTAACTTATACAAGACAGTGAGTTGATACAAAACACTGCCACTTGTCTCTCCAGTGTTCAGAATATTGACATTACACCCAGGCACCCTGGCACCCAGACCACCAAAGGCCCAGACGGAAGAGTCTCACCCTCACTGCCCAGAACGAGGAAACAAGTGGACAGAGAGGCTGGCACGCAGTCTGTCTTCTCCCGTCTTCCCCAAGCCTCATAATAATTGGAACTTTGTGTTTGCACTGCAGCCTTGGCTTGGCTCCTCTGTGCTGGATCACAACAGACCTGAGGGTTTACCACCAGTGTTGGGTTCATTACTCCAAAAAAAAAAACATTTGAATTTGGTTTTTGTGTGAATGATCAAGGGAACAAAACAGCGTTAATGTCCAATGTTCTTATCATTATTTCTCTCAATTAAATCAAATCCATGCAGAGAAAACCATTTCTTCTGCCATTTTCACATCTAAACTAGAGGACAAAGACAAACTATGATTAAAACAAATGAGGGGATGGGGGTGGGATATAACATTTGGGACGATTCAACTTTAATATCTAGGGGGGATGATAACAAAAGCATAGCAGCCATTTTTTTGATTGACAACTGTAATATTCCTACTGAGACCGAACACTACTCATTACGGGGAAATAAATTACCTGTTTTTGAGTTATGCCTTGCTACCCGTCACTGTTTCCCATGCAAGTCAATGCTCACAGACAAAGACAACCAGCCTCAGAGGAGCCATGTTGTCATGGAGGAGGATCAAAACCAGATAGACAGGAGGTCTTGCAGGACTGGATAGCAAGGACTCTGAATCTGAAGCTGAATAACCAGCAGCATGTTACATCATGTAAATAATTGCCCACTAAGAGCCTAAAACCTGGGTGTACAAACTTTGCTGTGAGTCTAACTACATGCCTCAGGTGTTCTGCAGGTCCAGTGGTCTCAGGTAAATGCCCCAGTGGCACTGTGCACACTGTGAGAGTGTGTTAATGTGTGTGTGTGGTGTGTCTGCCTGTGCACCCATGCCTCAGTGCTTCATTTGAATGTGTCTTGGGTGTTTCTGTACATTCTGTTCACTGTGGGAAGGCACTCGCTGTGCCAGCCTCGCTGCAACCCGAATTTCCCATAAGGGACGTGAACCTGCGCTGATTCACATCGGCGTCATCGTCAGCCGTAACACCGGCAGCACTGACATCTTCCCCAAACTCCCACTCTTCCTCCCCCTGTCCTCCTCTTCCTCCAAGTCTCTTCCACCGCTTATTTTCCTCCCATCTCCTCTTTCTATTTTCCCTCCCCCACCATCTACTCCTCTTCCTTTTTCCACGCTCCCCCCTATCTCCTCCTCCTCAATTCCCCAACTTTTGAAGAAAAAAAAAAAAGCCCTTATCTTATTTCCTATTTCTCCTCCTTACATCCTACCTTCACTCTCCTCCTCCCCTCTTCCTCTTATCTTCGCTTTCCTCCTCTCCTCCTCACCTTCTCCTATCTTCGCTCTCCATTCCTTGGATATAAGATATTTTTAATGGTGAGCAGCAGCTGTATCTCACGCTGACGAAAATGTGTGGTGCTATCACGCAAATAGCGATGTGATTTAACACTGATAAACACCTGAAATAAAAGCGATAAGGCAGCGGCTAAGGTTTTGATAAGGGAGAATGATGGCAACTAGTTTATAACTGTTTTCGTTCTTTTCTTAATCAGTCTAGAGTGTCCTGAAAAGGCATTCTGAAGCTGCTGTGTCATTTCAGCAGTCCACAGAAAACGACTGACACCACACACATTGAAATATTTGCTATAAAGTGAGTGTGTTTGCGCTCCTGCAGCTGTTTGTCTCTCAAAAATGGCTGAACGAAGTGTAATCCTATGGAGCTGGATGTTGAGGGAAACTTTACAATACAAATTCCAATACAGACACTTTATTTGGATACAGCCCAAACTGTATTTTTCTGAATGAAGGCACATTCCGAGTAAATATTGTTTTCTGTATAACATTTGAGCATGCCATTATCCGTCTAAAATAGAATACATTTTGAAAAGAAACTCTATTTTATGTAGAGAATAATATGTAATATCACTCCCATAAACGAGTAGAAAACTTCTCAGGAACGAAGACACACAGCCTTAATTTTAGATTAATATCCATGCATTTTTTTTAAAATCTACATATGATGAATTTTGATTAGGGGTCATTTCTGGTTAATTTCCTGGCTCACCAGCAGCAACATGGGTTTCAGTTGGTGAAGGCGCAGCCACATAGACCTCTCCAAAATCACATAAACCCCTCTTATATATATGTTTGCCTGTTTCACTTTGATATAAATGCTTCAACCAGTAGCCATGTTTACATGCACATCAAAAAAATGCACATCACAGCTCATCTTTGTATGTGGAGGTGGAAGGGAACTGTACTCTGTGGGCTACATTTATGAATGATTCTTAACCAAAATCTGCTTGTAGGATGTTTTCCTTTCAGTTGATGAAATCCCTCCAGCCATGCGAAGGCTGGCAGGACAGGTGTGTGACTTCCATCTGCAGCCTCTCATTTGAGGGATGGAGTGCGCATTTTCAAAGTGCTGTGTAATTGTGCATGCCTCATGCAAGGGAACCTTGATTTAATCTTGAGCAACTGGCACCACGCTCTTGCAAAATAGGCACACCCACTGTCTGGCTATAACTCAGTATTCTGCACAGCTTCAAAGTTTAGCTCACTGTCATCATCAGGTCCATTTTAAAGTTCTTTCTCTTCTGCTACATCTCTGAACTCCCTCGGCACCGCCCGCTCCCACCAATCCTCACTCATCCAAAAACATCAGATGCATCCATTGCACTAGTCGCCTCCTTCTTTCCAATGGTTTTTACCAAAAGTAGCGCCTGAAACGTGCCATTTTATAATTCCAATAGAGATACAGTAGGTCTATGTCAGTGATAAACATGATGATGATGCGGTAGCGCAGAATCACGGCTGTAATTGTTTAGATAATCTGATAGAGGCCTGCACTTACGCCTCGATTCACAAAAAGGGGGCTTGAGGGTGAAGAAACTCGCATGTAACCCAGTCGTGTAAAACATAAATTTAAATTAAAAATATGAAAATCGCCCAAAAAAGACGGCGGATGAGAACCGCCTTATGTGATCACACTCCTGCGGTGCTACCTTTAGGCTTCCACTCACGCTGCACATTTCACACGTGCATAGGTTTCCGTAGCTACATTACGGGTGGCTATGCATGTGGATCCGCGCACTCAGAAATCCAATTACATCCATGAGTGGAGGTAGGTCGATGGAACATGCACATAATGTACCAATATGACAATCGGACCGCTCGCGGAACCGCGTGACACGCCGCGGCTCTCAAAACATTTCGCGTAGCAATAACACGGGTGACGCCCGCTCCATTCATGTCTCATTATGCCGACGAGATAGGACACGGCTCACGGCGGCTCCATATACGATCACATCATGTTATGTTTTAAGTGCATACTTAAGGGAGATTAAAGGGAGTATATTCTAATACTTCGGGTTGATGAGGGAGGTGCTTCTATATGGGCTTGGAGGCTTTTAATTTGTAAAAAAATAAATGAACACTTGTAGGAAGAAGTCTGGAAAGTGTCGAGGAGGAGTTTAGCAATCAAATGGGAGTTCATTAGTTACTAAGGGCGAGATGATTCGATAATGATCCGCAAGAGACGCAGGACAAAGGGCCGCCTTGTGCCCGCGAGCGCAATGATTCATTGATATTTTCCACGTGACGCTTCATTATCGCGTCCCCGCACTCTCCCAGACACAACTTTCTCTCTCGCTCTCTCTCTCCCCGTCTCCCTCTCAATTACTCAAGCGGTCTTATGTAAGCGGAGTGTATCCTTTTCCCTACACATTATTGATCGAGAGAGGACTGTACATACCGTACCGTTCCAAGGCCCAGAGAGGGGGACCGAGCGACCGCGCACAAAGGGAGAGAGGGATGAGGCGAGGGAGAGGGGAGACGAAGAAAGGGGAAAAGGGAGAAAAACAGGACGTACGTAGAGAATTTATTGGTGTGCTGGTTTAAAGTGCTTCATAAACACTGCAGGATAGAGACGGGCTATAGAAATAATGTGTACTGTTGTTGTTCGTTATAGTGATAGAGGTCGTAAGGGAGGAGGACAGAGGGAGGTAAAAATGAAGGAAAGGAGAGGAAGGGAGTGAGAAGATGGGGAGAGATTGAACGAGATCCTTGTAGCCAAGTACTGTGCTTAAGTACAATTCTGAGGTACTGGCACTTTAATTGAGTATTTCCATTTTGGGAGACTTTATACTTTTACTCCACTACATTTATCTCACAGCTGGAGTTACTAGTTACTTTGCAGGATAAGGTTTTACATGCAAAACATACAAAGCTCATAAAATATGTGAGTACTTCTTACAGGTTAATGCATCAATAAGGGGCCGTTCTTCGAAATGATTACTTTCACTTTTGATTACATTTTACTGCTAATACTTCTATACTTTTGCTTAAGTAAGCTTTTGAATGCAGGACTTTTACGTTTAATGGAGTATTTTTCCATCACGGTGCTGCTACTTTTACTTCAGTAAAGGATTTGAGCGCTGTAGTGCAGACTGTGCAGCACAAGGCCACTTTCTCCCTCCTCTGTCCACAAGACAACCACCCAGCCACCTCCTCTCATCTCTGCTTACATTCTCCTCTCTCTCTCTCTCTCTTTTCCCCCTTTCCAAACTCTCCTCTTCTCTCACTTCTCAAATGTCTCTTCTTTTTCATCCCCCTCCTCCCCTCCTCCTCTCCTCCTCCTCCTCCTCTCTGCTGTCATCACTCTCTCTTTCTCCACTCGTCTGCCAGCCGATCCATCGCGCTGTGAAGGTTTATATGCCTATGCAGTTCCAAGGTAAAGCTTCAAGTCGGGAGAATAAAGGAAACGGTGAAGAAGGGGAAAAAGACAGTCCTGGGGAAAAAAATATACTTCCTTTAAAAAAAAAAAAAAGACAGCAAAGAGAGGTATTGAAATTGCATATTATAAAGCAAGAATTCTACACACACACACACACACACACACATGCAGAGGGGGTTCTCTCCCAGATGGCACAAGGTGCACTCTTATAGGCACCCCTGCACTTTCTTGGCAGCACTTCTCCTTTGTCTTGCTCCCTCTTTATTCGCCCCTTCTGTTTTGTGCAAACCAAAATAATTTCTCTGGGGGGCTCGCTGCTGTCCTGCCCAAAAACAACTGGAACAAACAAACATTAATAATTTGTCTGGGGACTGAGTAATGATACTGTGCACAGACACAAACACATGTCCACATATCCCAAAGATGAATGGACGGCCTGTTGGGTCGCTCATAATAAGCAGAAGTTCAGCAGCCCCAACAGTAGAGAGAGGGAGAGAGAGAGGGAGAGAGAGAGAGAGAGGGTTAAACAGAGAGAGGGTTAGACAGAGAGAGAGAGAGAGAGAGAAGGGTGCGAGTAGGAGGGAGAGGAACATAATCATAGATAATGTGGTCCAAATGCTGTGTGTGTGTGTGTGTGTGTGAGACTGAACAAGAGAGAGAGATAGAGAAAGAAAGAGAACTTCAGCAGTTCTTTCTTTCCAAGCAAGCCGCATTGTCCTATTTATTCGGTAATAAAGTTTTATCCTTTATCGACTCGGAGACATTTTAAAATTATCATTAGGCTTCCTGCCGCATCATCAATAAACAAATTAGTCGGTTGTATGCTCATTTAATTCTCGCTACACTGGAAACAATTCATGCACTGTGAACCGTAAAGTGCTTGGTGTTGCAACAGGATAAGAGGGCCATTTCATATCGGGATTGCCGGGATCGATACGGTCAACACATGCAAGGTCCGGGGTCTATTTTCTCCCAGGGATCAAGGCCTCACATTGTCAGAGCGAAAGTCAATGATCACAACAAACACTGCCTAATTGATTCAGATTGATCTGTCACACACACACACACACACACTTCAAGGCCACGAGGGCTGTCGGAAAGATAGCGGGTTGGATGAAAGCATGCAGGCAATTTAGAGAGAACACGACAAACGCACGAACCCAGGAACCAATCAAAGGACACCAGACATGATGGGACAAAATCTTGAGGACAGCTATTGCCTTACAAAGACTTTACTGTACAGCACAGATCAAGGTTTGCATTCATTTCATTCCACTTATGTAACACTCTGTATCAGCTTTATGAAAAGTACTGAACTCCATATCCGGCCCGATCGAAGGTAATTCAAAGGTGACAGGGAAGAGATCCACAAACGGCAAGAAAGAGGTAAAAAATAATTAATTCTTTAATAAAAAATACATTTATAAATTCGGCAGCATGAACTTCTCTCGAACGACTCCGTCAACCCGGGAAGAGGGAAACAATGGAAACCAAATATACAATAGCCATTTAAAATAAAACACTTTCTGGGAAGCAAATACATACAAATGAAAAAAAAAAATAAGTGGGGCAAGTTGGATTGAACGACAAACAACAGCAAAACCATATAAACCGTGGAACTTAAAAATGAGGAGAGTTTCTGAAGAGACAGAAATGGCGAACGGAGATTTAAAAAGAACTTAACAGAGTTTTAGAATATCAGAGCAGGAGAACGTTGCTTTGGGTCGATCATAACACCACAAGGTTCACTTCAGTCGTTCTAATACGTCTACAGCAGCTTGGTATAAAAAAAACAACAACAACACATCAACAGACTGGGGAGACAAACTGCGTCACCAAACACTTCACACTGAAAACACTTTAAGTGACGGTAACTGACGATGGGCATTGTTTTCTTTTCTGTGCGTTGAATTACTGGGTTACATCATCACGACACAGCGATGAAAGCGCCATTTTCACGACCGGATGCCGCTGACTGATGTACGGACTAAGAGCTTACAGGTTCTACAGCAGCCATATTGCACACAGGAGGAAGCTTTACTGAGGCTGCGGGCCAAAATCACAAACGTACATCCTTTATAAGCATATTCTTTAGGCCTCTTACCCCTTAATTACCCCTCTTTTTCTCTGGAGGGAAGCATTATAGGCATCGTGTGTGTCGTACATAGATTGCCTGTCCCAAGTATTTACTTATTTCCATTCGTTGTTTACATAAAAGCTCATTTTAAAAGGAAAAGTATGTGGAATGCCTTCTATTTCCCTGTGCATCTGAACTAAAACGGGCAAAAAAAGCAATACAGGCCCAACAGCATTAACAAAAGCTTTGTTTTCTTTGTTGACAAAGTATTGACCATTCATGGCTGCGGGCTCAACTGTGACAATACACGGTCAAGAAATGTACTGTCGCACGGTGAGTACACCCGCAGCTGACGTTTCTTCCCCGCCATAAATTATTGCCCCCCGAATGTGCTGACCGGAATATCACAGTTGTGGTTTTAAGTGATGATTATGGGGCAGGATCTGCGCCATGGGGTAAATTTCACTACGTTGCTGTTATTAAGTGCCAGCGCAGTCGAGGCGCACGCACAAAACACCGAGCTGGCAGCAGTTTTCAGCTGATGCGCGGGAGTTCTGTGCGGGCAAAGTGCTTAGAGGGAAGGAATGAGGAGAGTGTGCTGCATCTGGGGCGGAGGAAGTTTCCACTGAGGGTGGGTGGCCCATATATGGCAATATTCATAGATGGGTTTTCAGTTCAAAGGGGTACACAATGAAATAATTCCTAAAAATGGCCTTATAGCTTGACCAGTAAGTCAATTCTACTTACTGGTAAATTCTAATAACTTCCTTTCTCTCTGAACATTATGTTCAGAACAACACAGAGAGAAATCAGAAAAAAAAATAATAGACCAATATTTTGTGCATGCAGTTTTTGCCGCAAATATATAAACTTAAACTTCTCTTTATAAAGTCTGCGTATACAGTTTTGTATATGCATAACAATTCTCAGTTTTATCTCTTGAATATAAATCAAATAGAGATCTGTAGGTAATTAAAAAAAAAAAGAAAAGAGGAGAACTTATCTGAATCTGAATCCCTCAACAACTTCCCTCAACAAACTCCCCAAAAATGCATCATATACAAATGGCCGACCCTCTGGAAGTCGCAGGTGAGCTTTTTGACAGTGGGGGAGAGTCTAGATGGTTATACAATATTTCACTTTAGCACAGCATTTTCACTTCCCTCCGTAGGCTTTCAGCAGCAGTCAATCTCCAATATTATATCCCCAGCCCTCAATATCAATAACTGTCAACAGGCAAAATTACTTCTTGCACAATATGGCCCTGGACACCGAATGAAGTAATATTAGTTGTCTACTTTGTTGTGGTTGTGTAGACGTGGTAGAGGTGTGATTTGTAGACGAGGTTTTCAGAACATTGGGGAGTGATGGTGCAAATCCCTACAGCCGCCAATACTGGAGCTCGGCCTTTAATGAACTACAGAGAGACAGTATTTAGGTTCAATTATGAAACTGCTCCGCTAAGGTGAAACGGTCACGACACTTGGCACATCCTGACATATGTTGGAAGCGGTGCGCTGAATTATACTGTGACCACTCGGCAAAGAGTGGACTTTTGAACAAAGTGCTGCTATCTTGTGCTGTGGGCTTCGACTCCTCGCCTCTTGGGATTCACTTCCCACCTGATTCTTCAATGTCGTTAACAACAGAAAGGGGGAAAGTATCTCCCTGCAGTTGGTCGACAGTGTAACTGTGGCAGTGGCAATACCGGTGAGTGAGTCTGACAGGTGGAGTATGGCAGCACCCAGAATCTGTGACCCTGTAGGGATCGGTTAGGGTGACGTGTTGCCGTGAGCTCCTTCAGTGAAGCGATAAGAACAAGGTAGGAAACTGGTAGGAACAGGTTGACTAAATGGCCCTGAATGCGGAAGTACGGTGTGTCTTTTTGCCCTGCAACGATTTTGGAAAGATGGTGGAGTGTGCATATCATCTGCAGTTTCTTATCAAGTGCAACTAGCTCGTAACTTCCAGACCAGGGTCAAAATATGAATCAAGTTTAACTTAAGTCTTTTTTTGCCCCAGGCTAAATTCCTATATCCATGACGAGTATGAACGGAGCCATGATGTACTGTGTTATTTTATCCCAGTTCGTTAAAAATGTGCCCAATTCTTCCGTACTCGAATCGCAATCTTCTGACTGGATGTGCGTCTGGAGAGTCAAAATAGAAGGGACAGGAGCAGCTTCCGCCTCTTCTGATGACATTTTGCTTAGGATGAGGTTCAGTTGAGAAGGCAGCAGCTGGAGATGTCTGTCACCGTCTGAAATATGAGGAAGATTTACATTAGACTGAGAAAATCATGAGCTAGAATCCCAGGAATCAGCCTAGAATCAGCCTAAATCAACTTGGGTGTACTTTTGGATTGTCTTGCAAGAGATACTTCCACTTTTGAGGATTTTAAAGCGAGGTACACCTTAAGTAGTGCATATATTCAAAACCATTTCCATAAAAATAGATTTTTTTTTCTATAGATCTACAGTGCAGTTCAGCATAGTAAAGAATAAAAACTTTTTCAGCCTAGCTGCCAAATGTGAGATTTAGCCTCACCCAACTCTCATTAAAGGAGCACAGCAGCATTATTGTTTTCTCATTGCATCATAGCCGCCTGTCTCCTTGCTGTTTACGTCTGCTATTTACTTTTTCGGTTAACTTCCAGTATACTTCCAGTCATATTTGGAGGAGGGCGCAATTTCCAGCAGTTGAGGCCGGAGATGGCAAAGCTGACCTTATATCAGCATTTCAGGGCGAGTTCCTTATTGATTGAATTCAATTTCTTGAAACAACGCCCAACCAAGTATTCAACCAGCATTATTTATTGTCACAATGACAGATAGCTTCAAGATGCCAAAGATGCAAGATTAAATCTCTGGAAAGTTTTAGATGCACATTGGAGACACTGGGAGCTATAAGGAGTGTCAATGTTAAATCAAAGATTCTGTCGAGGCAAGATGGATAGTCATTAAAAAACGTATGATCCAATAAAACTGATGTTTTTTGTGTGGGGAGCCATGACCTTAAAGTTTAGGAAACACTAAAATACACAATAACATGTATTACCTCTGCCTGGTTGTGGAACCATAGTTATCCAGCATGTGCGTGCTGGCCACCTCCAGGTTCCAGTCACACATCTCCAGCAGCTTCAGACACTCTGTCCTGCTCTTCAGACCCAGGCAGAACAGCTGCTCCACCTGCAGAGACACAAGGAGCCAGGGAGGGGCGGAGGAGAGACATCAGTGAAACAAAGAAGGGAGCAAAGAAGTACTGAAGTGTATCCAAAGAAGTGTATCCAGTTGCATGGACTATTTTGATTCATCAAGACGTTTTTTCAGTTTATAATTGACTGTTTAGTCTCGCCCAGTGTTCATGCAGTTCATACTAGCATACAATAAGTTCAGGGTGGAGATTTATTTTTCCTGTTAAGCCTCACTCACTTCCGGATTTATACAAATATAGATACAAATACCAGCTGTAGCATCTCCACACCCCTACTCTAGATGACTTTACATCTGGCCTGCTTGCATAGTCTGATCTGTGTCTATACATGATCCTGCACATATTCTGGACATATTTCTGTGTTACCTGCAGTGCACACTCTTGGTAAAACAGTAGTCCATCTGTAAATCTGGTAATGTGAATAGTTAACGAAGTGCATTTGCATAACTTGCATATATGTTCTTGCACTGGACTGTAAATTTGCAAGTCTGTGAACTACATCTCTAAATGTGTAAATCAGTCAATAGCCATCTTACCTAGCATTATTTTCAGCCAATATGGCACCATTAGGATTCTTTTATTACCTCCGCCAAGGAGGTTATGTTTTCGGTGCCGTTTGTTTGTTTGTTTGTTTGTTTGTTTGTTTGTTTGTTTGTCAGCAGGATTACGGAAAAACTACTGGGCCGATTTTCATGAAACTTCGTGGAAGGGTGTAGCATGGGCCAAGGAAGAACCCATTAAATTTTGGAGCGGATCCGGATCCGACTCACGAAATTTGCATATCATAGCAGACTGGACTATTGGCCTTGGCGGAGGTCTGCGATCTCCGAGTGCCCTTCTAGTTCTATTTGTATTTAGTTTGCTGCTGCAATGACCCAAAGTTCCCTTGAGGATCGACAAAGTTCAGCTCATCATATCCTGGCATGATATGCTATAAAGTGCAAAATACCTTGAGGGGCTTTAAATGACTGCATCTGTGCGTAGCTATTTCCTTTAAAACCGGTGAAAGGTAATTACAGGAAAGAACTCAAGGCCTAACCAGCCATACAGTGTATCTCTAAGGACCCGTGCGCAGTGCAGCAGTATCTTACACTGTGTACCACTGAAGGCTCTAGTTCCCTTTTAATAATACTTATCTCGAGACACTGCAACGTTATCGTCCAACTCTTAGGGCCCTTATTTTGACGAAGCGAAACAATAAAGTTCTCTTGATGCCCTTACCTTGAGCTGGCGCAGCAGCACCTTTTTTCCAGGCGGTCCGCTTTACTTGTGTAATATCTCTTTTTTTTATTTTACGACCATGAGAAAGCAAAAGGGCTGCAGAAATATAGCGCTTTGTTTTCGCTTTTTATTCTTTTTATTATTTGCCTGTTTCTTCACATGTAACTTTCTTTTAATTAATGTCTGGCATGTTTATTGTTTATCAACTCATAGCTGTGTTTTTGTTTATACAGTGCTGAATAAAAAGGGCAATATAAATGAGTGAGGTTTATTATTGTTATAATTAGATCATAGTGCGGACAGCCCACACTGGAGATTTTACACCCGGGTTTGATAGTTGCCTGCGGTGCATAGGTTTTCTCAATGGTGTGCGTCTGAATGCTGTTACCTTGAGGTAATGCACGGCTTTCTGGACGTTCCAGTTGTGGTTCTGGAGGGCTGTTTGACACTCCTCTATTGTCACGCCATGAACCGCCTCCTGTACCTGCACGACACGACAACAACATCCACCACAGCGTCCGCACGGGTCAGTATGTGTCTCGGCAAACGTCCAACAACACCTTGATTCCCCATGACTCCCATTCTTCACGCCCGTTTATAGACCTCAGTTCTGCCAACGTAAACATCGGCCTTCCTAGAACTACCCCCATGAGCACCACACACACACACACACTCAAACACACACACACACGCACGCACGCACGCACGCACTGCTGAGTCCTTTCCCAGATGATGAAATCATCCGCATCAACTGAACATTAATCCTTTGAATACATACCACTTCGAAAACTGATTATCATTAATCATTATCATTAATTAACTGATTATATTAAAAATATTCTCATACTTGAACAGATTTTTTTTTTTTCAGACTTGACAATGATTTAATCGGAGCTCTGCCGTTTACATTTAGCTACATCTGAAATGGCCGATGCTCAGGATCTGAGCGCCGCGTTTTAAGCATCTTTGTATTTGAACAGACTTTTAAAACAATCCCCTGTCTCTTCACAGACTGGAAAATGATATTTGTCTGAGTTCCAGTAATTACCTTTATCCAAATCCGTCTTTAGCTTACACACACTGACACATTGTTCCTGAGTGTGATGAGACTTTACACTGAACACAGCCAGTTGTAGATGACTAATCATCTTAGTGTGGCTTAGTGTGGAATTTCCCACTGTGGGATCAGTTAAGTAACACTACTACCACTATTATTCCTCCTCCTGCTTATGTATGTGCATATGTGTGTCTTGCATTGAATTCCTCTGCCCTATACTGTATGTAGGGTCCCATATGTCTTCTGTGCCCAGTGTGTCAGTAAGCGCTGCAGTGATGGATCTCAGCATCTGCTACCAAATGCCACATTCCTGATCGATGTAGAGCCTCCGGTGAATCGCAGATTGTGATTCCAATTCAATAGGTTGAATCAAAGTCCGAATCGACTGGCCAGCACCAAGGAGCCAATCAAAACTGCAATTTGCATCTTTGAAATTCAAATTTCAGCAAAAATGAACATGGCCTTTGTCTCAAAAGAACATTGGCATGTTTCTGAGTAAGTAACTAAGCAAGTTCTGAGAAGTTGTCACGTTCTTGTGCCTTTTCGCTGTGAGAGAAAATGAAAAAGTCTTTGAATGCTACTAAATGGTTTGCACTGAATAGATATTCACATGGAACTTCCTATTTAACCTTCATACAGACAATTAGTCTAATTCATTGGCTTTCACAAGTGTGCTCCCAGTCTTGAAATTATGCTTTCCTGTTACACATCAATCATAATTTGGTTGTAATATTGAATTCCATTTGACTGAGGAAGTAATCAATACACTTATAAAGTACAGTTGTGTGCAGTTAAAAAATGCTGTGAATGTGTCACACACATTGCAAATGGCTCACTCTTTCTCTCTGGCTCAGACACAGAAATGCACACGTGCACACGCACACACACAAACACATACTTCTTCCTAAGAGATATGACCTAGGTGGGCAACTAACAACACAAAAATTACGTTATGTTGCCCCCTGGTGTTCAATAAAGGTAACTGTAATATACAACAGAATGTTTTTCAGATGTTTTTCAAATGTTACCAACTGTACCTACAGTAATTGAGATCATTCAAGTCTCAACAAAAGGAGTCAAATAAAGAACAAGTCATATATGCACTGTACTGTGCTAAGTAGCAGTTATCAGGGCTTAAGTCTTTCTTTGGGACATGACAATTAAATTATCCCATAAGGCAGTAAACTTGGCTTTTAACGAGCCAGTTATTGTGGTCAGCTATCATCCTCACAGTCTTCTCCTCCAACTGATCCTACAGAATTACCCTGTTCATATTTTAGCTCTGTGATAACAACATCATCTTGTGCTAATAGAGACCACACGCTCTCTTAGATTGATTACACACTCAAGCGGTGGGGAATTAAGAAAGGATGGCTCTGTCTGGATTAATGGCAATACAATTTGTTCTAATTTACAAAAAGCAATCAAAGTAGAAATAAGGATGGAAATAATAGACTTCAAAAAGCACCACGCTGCATGGGTTTGACACCCGTCATCAGAGAGAAAGAATGCAAAATGAACACTTTAAATCACTAAGGTAGTCAATAATGATGTCTTTCATCACCCAATATTGACTTAAAAGGTAAAAAACAAACAATAAATTTTAAGTAAGAAGTTTGCATCAGCCAAACATTGAAAAAGACAAGCAATTAAAATAACTACCCCCAAGCTAATCGTTAAGCTAATCTGTGCTCACCATTTTGACCCTGTCAGCTGTGTTCCCTGCTCCCTCTGTCCTGGTGCAAGAAGCCAGCACTCCTGGTGCAGCTAGCGCCTCTGAACAGACCCGGGGCAGACTGACTGACGTCTTCATCCCTGACCGCGCCCCGCCCAGACTGCTGTTATTGTTGGAGGAGAAGTTAGCCTTCAGCTCGCCCGGCTGGACCAGCCCCTGTCCCTGGGCGTGTCCCTGGAGAGTCTGGCTGTTGACCACCATGGGTCTGACTGTAGCAGTGTTGGCTTGTCGTATGTGCCTTTCCTCTCCGCCGCTGACAGGTAAGCTCTCAGCCTCCCTGAAGAAGCGGTCGTAGCGGTCAAGGTATGGCGGCCTTTCGGGCAGGAGGTAATAGTGGGTGTTACTGACTTTGCGCCCGTCACGGACAATGGGGAGGATACAGGGGCCCTTGCCGGCTGGGTCCTTCCCCTGTGCCTGGGCTTGGATCACTTTGGGCGCAGCATATTTAGGATCTGAGGCAAAGCTGTGTGTAGTTGGCATGAGTTTACCCGGAGAGGTGGAGAGGTAGGAGCCATAGGCGTGTGCAGAAGACGGGCAGGGGGCGAGGGGAGCTGGCATGGTGTTGGGGCTGACAGAGTATGCTCTCTGCTGGGGAGAGCCCACCACGAGGCCCATGGGGCTCGGGGTCCTGGAGCCAGGCTGGGACAAAGGGTCCCTGGGAGGGATCTGAGGCGGTCGGTCCTGGTCTGGGCCTGAAACGTCCTCTATGGTGCCAGCTGGTGTCGGGGATAGGGAGAGGTCCCCCGACCAGCGAACAGATGTGTAGTCGCCCCTTTTTATGGGGCGAGGGGGAATGGGGACACGGGGAGGGATCTGGGGCTTGTCCTCAGTCAAGGAGAGGACAATCTGCCGGTGCACGTCCTGCATCTGGGGAGATGAGGCTAAGGTCTGGGACGGGGAGGTTGGCCGAGGAGCACCTCCAGTCGGCACGTTGAGCCTTCTCATGCACTCTTGCTGGAGCTCTTGGAAGATCTCGGCGGACTGGGAGAAAGACGAGGAGGGGACCTGGCTCTGCTTGCTGGGGAGGAAGAGGTTATCCTCCAGGCCCGATCTGTCTGGACCACTGGAGACAGGCGCCTCACCCTCCAACTTCTGTCCACAGGGGGGAGGCTCGTTTGGGTAATAGACATCACTCTGTTCCTCTTCCTGCTGCACCTGCTCCATACTGTTGATAGAGCTCACCTAATTTAGAGACAGAAAATTACTTTACTTGCATTGAAACATGCTCAAATTCACATATTGCCCATCTGAACACATTTTACAACTTCAGTACAACCACTATGGTTCTGGTACTGCAACCGGGTGATAGCAGAGCAGCAGATAAACATTCCATTTCCCGTCTCGGGGATATATTAAGGTATGGTCGCACGAAATTTTGATGTAATGTAATATGTGTTCTATCACCTCCTACCGTACCTCCATATCGTCTTCGTCTTGGGCCACGTCGTCGTAAGCCGGGGGCGGGGGTAGCGGTCGGGCATCCCAGTCCACCACCGGCGTGGGGTGGAGGGGGCGGGGCAATGATCGAGACGGACTCTGAGGTGGAGTCCGGTCCAGGATATTCTCCGCTTCCAAAGCAAGCTTAGCCAGTAAGGGGATCTGGATTTCAACTACGGGGGAAGGGGAAGGCGTAGGCGGGGGGAACTCCTCCCCAAAGTCTATGAGTGACACTTCACTGTTGGGGGTGTGGCCCGAGCCCGAAGTCCGGCCACCTCCCTGTTTGGAGGCGGAGACCCACGCGGCGGGTTTCAGTTTGAGGCCTTTGACGGAACCCGGTTTCCGTAGCGATAACCTCTTGAGTCCTGTAGAGGTCAGATCCTCATCCTCAGTTACAGGATCATAGCACGGTTCTGGAGACACAAACACACAATATTTTAACACTTCATTCCTTTAGTTGTTTGATGCTGGAATAGTTCAGAGAGTGATGGCGACGAGGCACTTTATGAGCGCATTAGTCCACAAACACCAAACGACAAGACACATGCCACTCTTCTCCAAAAACCCTCCAGGTTCAAAGTTAGTCCTATAATCCACAGCACTGCACACCTGTTAGAGGGACGGAGGGCTGGGAGAGTGGGAGATGGAGGAGCGATGATGCTAGGAAGTGAGAAATAAAAACAGGCCACAGAATCACTGCGACAGGCAAGGACGGAGGGAGAGAGGGATGAGAAGAGAGAGATGTACCTTTGAGGAGTGGAGCTAGGAGAGAACAGAGAGGGCAGGAGCAATGGGTGAGGAGCTGCTGAGAGAGACCACACTTACTCTTGACCAACACCGCTGGCTGAGGGGGGCGGGGAGGGGGATCCTCTGGAAATTAAAATAAAAAAATACCACCACCGCAGCGGGAGAGAGAAACGGAGAGAAATAAAAAAGCAAATGAGAGCAGCAAAGAGAGCAAATGATTAGAAAAAAAGGAAAAAGGAGCAAAAGTCAGGTTGCATATGAAATAAAAGCTTTGCAAGCAAGAACCGGAAACAAAGAAAAGCAAGCAGTTCTGGTAGTCCTTCTTCCAGTGTAATATCTACACTGACCCAACCATGAGTGTTAAAGTGAAGCCATTATTCGGCTCATAATACATGGCCATGACTAAAGGAGACCTGATCAATGGTGCTAACTGAGCAAACTCAGAGATGGTGGATATCTCACTGGTCCTAGAAGAGTGGTCGTTGTCTCTGTCAATCAAATGGGTCATGGGTCAACTGGGACATGGTGTAAAGTCTTTATTAACAGGTCTGCTACTCACTTTTAGATCGACCTGGTAGCTGGGTGGCCCGAGTACCACTGAGATCTAAACCAAGAACGTCAGGAGGATCCATAGGATTGCCTAGGTACAAACTGGGGGGAGAGAAAGAGAGAGAGAGAGACTTAAATAAACATCATTATACTGACTCTAACCATTAGCCTGCTGTTATACTGCTGCAATGACCTGGTAGAAATTTATAATAAAGTGCTACTGCCATCTATTGGTGAGTGTGTAACGCTTCTATTCCTCTAATCCAGCAAAACCTAATCCGACGGAGTTTACCAGCCAAATTTTAACTGACTCACTGTTTGTAAGAAAGTTAAGAATAAATAAAGGCCGGTCCTTACTCGTCGATCCTGTCAGCGAAGCCCCAGCAGCGATGAGGGTCGGTGTCTCCATGGCCCGTGTGGATGAAGCTGTTCTTGAGTGGCCGGCTGATGTCATGGGCCGACAGACCCGCGACCGATGTCACCACGTTCCTGGGGAACTGACCCACCTTCTGGGTCCGCTTGTTCTGACCACGCCACCAGTAGTTCTCCGCCCTGGAAGATGTAGAGATCGAGAGGATAAAAGTTACATAATACTTTATAAATCAAATGATTAAATGTTTTTGTATTGGAAATCTTACCTCATTTTGTAAAAGTAGCTACTTTTTTGTGGTTGTTTGATTCAAATGGTGGATATCATGTAAATCAACAGTGAGGTGGGCAGTCTGGTTTGGTACATCAACCAGATTAGGATCTAGGCTTCCTGTTCAAATAAATCTCTCATTAACAACCATAAGAACACCCACCTCCCCTCAATGATGGTGATGACATCATTGATCTGGATCAGGAGTTTGTCCGGCTCGTCAAAGTCCTGGAGGGCACACATGTCCGTGGGCATGGTCTGAAAAGGACACACACACACGCACACACACAACTATATGTGAGACACCAAACCAATTTCAACACAGACATACCGAGGCAAATTTTTGCTTTGAGTGAACTTGTATGCGAGGGCCATGTTGCCAGCTGGTCTGTTCTGATGATATGTAATTGCAGTTGATGGCCTCTGGTGAGTTTCTCCTTTGGAATAGATCCACTAGGTGGAGCTGTAAGTCCATTTATGCAAAGATGGATTGCTAGGGTAATTCTCTGTGCAGTAAAGGTGTCCAAGTTGCCCATGAACTTGGTTTTGCATTGGAATGGAGGGGTTAAGACTCATTAAGTTCACACAGCATCTTTTATGGTTACAAACAAGGCTACTGGAACCTGTGCTGAAGCGAAACACATTTGGATTGAAAACCCTGGACAGAAACCTCTGCCTGTCCAAAGCGACTGCTTCCCTACCTCGAGCAGGAACTCTCGCAGGGCAACGAAGGTGGGTCTGTCGTCTGATTTCTGAGCCCAGCACTGCAGCATGACATTATAAATGTCCTGGGGACAGTCCTCCGGCTTAGGGAGACGCTCGCCTTCCTTATCAATCTTATGCAGGATCTGAGACACATTTTTTTCCACAAAAGAAAAAATGGAATGACAAAAGAGGGTTACTGGAGAGTAAGTGGATCTGTAAGAGTGTGACCAGTTTTGTGATCATTTTTGAATGTGAGCTGTGTTAATGTAGGTACAATGCGCTTGTGTGTAGATATATGTATATATATCTTTCTCTGTGACTGTGTGTGTGTATGTACCTGGCTCCCGTTCAGGCCCAGCCAAGGCTCCTGGCCGTGTGTGAACATCTCCCAGAGGGTGACTCCAAACATCCATGTGTCTGTAGCATGGGAGAACGTTCTGGTCTTCAGACTCTCTGGGGCACACCTGCAGCAGGAAGAACAACAAACTATAACCTGGGTCACCCATGAAACCAATCATCTACCTGTCTGTCCAAGGGTAATCCCCCTCTTTGGCCGGGGAATGTATTTAGCCTCTCAACAGGGCTACTCTCAAAAGAGACACAAAAGAGATTAAAAGAAAAATAAGAAACATCGACCCACCATGCGAAGGGGACCTTGCGGTGCTCCTGCATGACGTAGTGCTCGTGGTTGTTAGGCAGAGCCCTCATCAGGCCAAAGTCTCCGATCTTGACTCTGTGGGCTGATGCCAGGAGGATGTTCCTGAAGAGAATGGGTCCGATTTTTAACACTTTTATGTACATTTTTAAACAAAACTCACATGCTTGTGAGGGAATTGTGGGGAATTCTAAAAAGAGATTAAATAAGTTTAGTTTAGAAAGTATTCTGAGCTCTAGCTGTCTGCTAGACAGGTCTGCTAGACAAGAATCAACCAATCATGGCAAGCAAAGAGTAGCCTGGTAAGACCATCCTGATCACGTGACCTCACATTCTGTTTTGCTCTACGGATCAGTCTGGACTTCTAGCCGCCCACATCGATTTCCTGAAATTACAATGTAACCGGGCCAATCAGGGACTGCATCGTAGTTGATGACGTGAAATACAGGCCACCGCTGGCAAAACAGTAATGGTGTCTCCCGAAGCAACGAGCGGTAACGTTAACGTTAGTAGAGTAAACACAGCCATAAGTGCAGTTATTGCAGAAATAGACTCAATAACAACAATTAAACAAGAACAAGAGTACGCACTAGCGGAGTTTCTCGGCGGAAAAGACGTTTTCACCGTTCTTCCGACTGGATTTGAATTTGGATTCGCTGATTGGCTGAAGGAGTTTGTCTGTCAAAGCAAGTACTCCCGCCCACTGAAATCGATGTGGGCGGCTAGAAGTCCAGACTGATCCGTGGAGCGAAACAGAATGTGAGGTCACGTGATCAGGATGGTCTTACCAGGCTAAGCAAACAGGGTTGCCCCCCCAGGTTCAGCCAGCCAATCAGTGGCTCATTTTGCTTGTGTGCCAAGTCCCCAAAAAACAGCCTGTGCTGTAGATTTCTGAGTGGAGGAGAAGTGCTGCAATATAAATTATTACAAATTCCCCCCCTTTAAAAAGGCTTCTGACCACCTACGTAGCTGCCAGAACATAGCGAGAGATTAGGTCGGCCTTAAAAAGCCTTCTGGGGCCTACCTGGCTGCCAGGTCCCTGTGGATGAACCTCCTCTGCTCCAGGTAGGCCATACCACAGGCCACCTGCACGGCGTACTGGCACAGTGTATGGATCAACACCGGACCCTGAGGACGCACGCAGCGTAGACGCTCCAGCAGAGAACCCAGAGGAGCCAGCTCTGTTACCTACAGCACAGGGAGAGAGAGGGAGGGAGAGTGGGTGAAAAGAGTAGATGTGGGTAGAAAGAAAGAAGTAAAGAAGAGATAGAGAAAGAGACTTTGGCAAGAGCTGAATAACAACATGACCCAAACACAATGGGGCCACGCAAATCCAAAATAGACCAGAGGAAACGACCAGAAGGTTACACTGAGAAGAAAAGGACAAGGCAGAAATGTCAGCCCTTATTTTAGTCCTCCATCTACTTGCTTCCCTCCCTTCCTCTCTCCTTTCCCTCCTCCATCACTCTCTGGTCTTGACAAAAGGCCTTGAGATGTCTGACCTGATTTTAACAGACCGCAAAGGCAAGAAGCAAGCTGAGAGTGCTTGAATGCGGCATTTGCACTGTGTGGGTGTGTGTATGTGTATAAGCGTGTGTGGGAAGTGTATGACAGTGTGTGACAAAGTAAGGAGAAAGCAAGTATACTAGTGACTGATGTGTGCACCTGCGCATGTATTAATGGGTCTATACATATCCCTCTGTATGTGTTTACGTTTGTGTGTGTCCACTACCATCTTCATGGGGTGTGTGAGCACCACACCATAGAGGCGAATGAGGTTCTGGTGGTCCAGGGAGTGCATGGCGTTGACCTCACAGATGAAGTCATCCAGAGCGTCCGGCTGGCTCAGCACATCCGTCTTCAGACACTTCACAGCTACGTTCAGCTGGAAAGCAGAAGGATTTCAGATGAGTGTGTGACAATACATACTATCTCCAGGCTTGCAGCATGGCGTTGTTGATCAATGACACTGAAAGGCACAAATGACCCTAGAGACTGTAGGCACTAAGATGAAACCATATCCACACAAGCAAAACTCTACTTTACTGAGGGAATTTTTGTCCAGTCCCTTACACCCCTTAGGTGAAAGTCTCTAAGGCTTTATTCACACTATTCAGCTTTTTTCAAACTGACAGTGCCTTTTTTTACACGTGTTTTTTAAGGCAGAGTGAAACGCTTTATCAAATTGATAGAAGTTCAACTTTTTACAGCAGCGCTCATGACTTGGACCACATATTTGGGGGCCGACCAATCACAACAAAGAGGTGGGCTTTGATACACAGCAACAACAACCAGCATGAAAATGGAGAAAGCACTTGCATAATAGTTGGCTGAATAGTTGGTAGTAGTTGTTGGCAAATTCTCAGAAACTCTGATTGTAAAGATGAAATCACACTGGCTGTGTGTGTGTTGTTTCTGATAAGAGTTTAAGAGTTGTTGCTGATAGTGGCAGCTACTGCAGCTATTTTGAAACAAAGTGTGCGTCATGCACCCTACTTTCTCATATTACTGTATCAGCACAAAATGTGGACGACCAGCACATTCTCTACAAAAAAAGTGGAATAGTGTGAACATGCACCAAGTATTTGATATACAGTGTATCTCCACCATGTGAAAAAAGGGTTCCTTTTCCTCTGGGTTTATGGTTTTAAATGAATGTTTTCCTGTTGGTTAGAAAACGAAATCAATCTGTTGGGCACAGCGCCAAAATGTAAGGCCGCCTCACCACTTTTCCTGAGGGTGTGAGCCACTCTCCTCTCTTGACCACGCCGAAGGAGCCGTCCCCCAGCTTCTCGAACAGCGCCAGGTCCTTCTCCGAGATGAGGCAGGTCAAGGCCTGCTGCTGCCCGTCCTGCGGAGCGCCGCCGCCGGGCTGCGGGGCCAGGACACACTCCCCCAGGCCCAGGGGAGGGGTGGGGGACACCTTCCGGAAGGAGGATGCCGGCTGGCCCTGCTGTGGGAAGTCTCCGCCGTCCGGGCGCTTTCCACTGAACACCTAGGGAGGGACAGAGGGAGAGAGAATGAAGCTGGCTGTGCAAGGGGCCAAGAAAATGAAACTGGGCACTGACCATAGGCTTTCTGTGACTAATGTATTTGCTTGCCATGTAAGCGTGTGAACCCTAATATAGGACATCCCAACTGTGTGTAGCTGCTCAGTGGGTGAAAAATACTTTCATGGAGGCCCACATTTGGCCTGCGGGACCCACAGTGTTTTATCTTACAGCTTTTATTAGTCATTGAGCTATCTGCTGGGCCACTTTGTACACAGGAGACACTGGGCTGACTCTGGAGAGGGTGAGGGGGGGAGAGGGGGGGGTGGGGGGGTGGTGAAGGAAGAGGCCACATACTCATTTACCATTCAGAATTCTCTATCTCTCTCGTTCCCCCTTCCTCTTTCTCTTTTCTGTCTCTATCAGTCTATCTGAGAAAACTCTCTCTTACTCTGACTCTCTCTATTTGAATTTCTCTATCTATCTCTCTCTTGCTCTCCCTCTTCCTCCTTTCTCTCTCTGTTCAGTCCTTACTGTACCTCACACACCCCAATTCATTCTTTCCCACTCCTCCTCCTCCTTCCATCTTTAACATGATACAGAGAGTTTCTTCATCCTGTCTGCTTCCTCCTTTTCCTCTTTTACACCCGTGCATGCGTGCCTAGGCCTGTGTGTGTGTGTATGTGTGTGTGTGTGTGTGTGTGAGGTGTGTGTGTGGAGGGGAAGCAGAGTCCGATTATGGCCAGCGCCCAGCGGTCGGACCACTTGGCCAGGGGTACCACCACACACACACATACACACACACACACACACACACAAAAGCATAACTACAGCCAGAAGCTCTTCTGAACAGACTAAATGCAAAATATATGCGCTGATGAATGAATGCACAACACACATGGATGAATGGTTTTGCACAAAGACGCATAGCTATGCAGTAAGTAAGAAACTATGCATATATACAAACAAGCACACATGCACACACACACACACACTTATCAGCAGAGGGGAAAGAGAGAAAAAGAGAGAGAGAGAGACTTCCTGCCTCTTGGCTTAAGCGCTGACAACACGGCAGGAATTACTTAGCTGTTCGGAAGCAGTCATTAGGAAGCACTATTAGATTAGGCTAACTGACCTGAATGTTTCTGTGCGTGTGTGTGTGTGTGTGTGTGTGTGTGTGTGAGTGCATAAGAGCATTCCATTCACCTCAGTGTGAACCCATATAATGCGCGTGCTGTGCAGAGCCATTGAAGGGGAACCTTTGTTTAGAAGTCCTAGAAATGACTGTGAGGATATCTAGCGAATATGGACGCAGACAAACCGATGCTGCTGTCAGATATTGAGGCTGATACCAAGCTAAAATATGGTAATAGTACCAGAGAATATCCCTAATAGTAAAATCCAACACCAAGACTCATGTATAACATGTCAGAAACCAAAGCAAATTTTTCATATGTAGAACAATGTTACATCTCTACATCTCTCTAATGGAGTAAAAGTACATCATTTTTTTTAATGCAGTAAAGCAATGTGCTGTATTGTTCAATAAAAGTAAAGGAACGGATCTGAACTCAGTATTGGCTGATGCACAAAGGTCAATCCTCAGAATTGCTATCGGCAGTGAAAAAGAGGTGTCGGAGGATCTCCAGCGCCAAACATATTTGACCTGCCAGATATAAACAGTAGCGAGCGGTGTGTGGTTTCACCAGACGTGACATAATGCTGCAGACCTTTTTAAAAACACCACATCTCTGCGGTCAGTGTGCGTGTCTGTCTGTGTGTTTATCCCGGTGGTAAATGGGTTTCAAATAGGAGGCCCGACATTCAAAAGATTCTGAAGATGGCAGAGCAGAGCAGCACACACGCACACACACAAGCACACACACGCACATGGGGGGCTGAGGAAGCAGATTACTCTGGCTGAGGATGGTGCCAGAGGCGGAAACAGACAGGTGTAATTATAGAAAGCCACCGCGGTCCTCTGGGCTCCACTACTTCCACTGACAGCAGCCAACACACACACGCATACACACACACACACACACACGCACACACGCGCACACACACATGCTGAGTACTGGCAGGCTTCTCCTCAGTATTCCTTTACCAAAACATCCTCTGAGCCTTAGTGTGTGTGTGTATATGTGTGCACATGTGTGTGTAAGGCACCTTTACTTTTTATATATTTTAATTTTGTTTTTATTTTAAGAAAGAGAGTAAGTAAGAGTTACATTGGGAGTCATGTCTCTTTAAAAACGGATCTCTTCACACTTCATGAGTCAACATTTCTATGAATGTAGCATACGCTGAATACATAAGTCACCAGCCCTTGTCACTTGAGTCGTGGATGTGTGTGTGTGTGTGTGTGTCTCTGTGTGTGTTTGTGTCTGGATGTGTACGTGCTCATCCTCATGTGAAGGGTCAAGCTGTCCTCCAGCCCCCAGACTGAGGAATGTTCCCCCACAAACACACACAGAGATTTGAAGAAAACAGTTTACTCCTTATGAGAAAACCAAGCTGAGGAAACATTGGGGCTGAACTTCCTACTCTTAAGTACAATATCCAAAGGACAGGGGGTTCTTAGCAAAAACAAACAAGTGATGAGCTCTAACTGAACAAGAGGCACTTGAGCTGCCTAATGTCCCGCCATAATCACCATGATATATTAAATATTGTTAGATAATATATGTTATACTTACATCTTCATTAAGTAAGCCAATTAATGCATCAATATGGCTATGGCAACATACATGTCTAAGTATGTTGAACTCTTAAAGCATTAAGGAGTTATAGTAGTTTCACTAAAAACAGTTGTTCCTCATTAATATGCAAATATATACAGAAAAGTTCTCCAAGATCTCATCAGCTCATCTACTCTATAGGAGGAACCTGTGGTGTAAGTATGAAGTTTCTATCATGTATTGTTCTTGAGTTATTGTGTTGACAAGAATGTGTCCACACAGACAGACAGGCAGACAGACAGACGCCACCATGACGACATAATGTCAAGCATACCATGTACCATAATAAATAAACGCTCTGTGTGTGTGTGTGTGTGTGTGTGTGTTGGTGGATGTGTGTGTGTTATGACTGTCATACTCCACCTTGCTCATCCAGGACTTGCGCTTGCACATGGCTTTCCTCCTCTTCACGGCCTCCCATAGTCGTCTCTGTCCTTTATGAAGAGAAAAAAAAAAAAAAGAGACAAATTCAACGATTGTAAAAGATGGAAAGGACAGGTCAATCTCAAGAGGAGTTTTAAAAAGTCGATCCAGAATCAACATCGCCCCACTACTGGCTTGGGTTTGTTTGTTTATACTGCATGAGGAGGATCCAGATAGTATCAGTGAAGTTTTCAATTACAGAAAGGTATACTATACTGACTTTCAAATAAGTTCCTGTGATTGAAACAACTTTTCTCGCACATAGTATTGTCCTATGTGGCAAACCCCACCCATCAGGAACTCAAAGCAGGAATAAAACAAACTAAGAACTGCTTGCAATACTGTTCAATTTAAAATACCTGGGTTTAATGTGAAAGTGGGTACAGATGGGAGAAGGAGGAGAAACGGAGGGAGGAAAAAGAGATGTGAGAAGAAATATGACATGAAAAAAACAAGAACACAAAAGTACATAAGAAAAGACAGAGAGAGAGAGAAACAGGAGAGGAGTGAGCTGAGCGAGGGAGAGAGAGGTGCGAAAGTAAACGAGAAGCACAAGTGGGTGTAATTAGTCTTAAGCAGGAGGTTCCTTAGCGTAGGCCCCGAGGGCTCTGGTAACTGGATTTAGAACATTACTGCTGCCTTCCCCTTCACTCACACACACACACACACACACACACACACACACACACACACACAAGCAGACAAAAGCCTCGGCAGTTCAGTGCCCCTTCCCATTGTGTCTAATTACCAGTTGTGACTATGAAATGGTATTAGTGGTATTAGCGACGGAGGATTTGCTCCAGCTATTGTGAGGGCAGGCCAAGGGAAACACTGCCATTACAGCAGACATAAGTCATACTTCAGGCTATATATATATCCCCATATATAGGCATATAGCAGCAGAGGGAACGTGTAAGGAAACTGCTCTGTATTCATCGAGATTAGCTTGGTATTTTGTAGGCTTTATAATCCGACTGTGTATAAAGGTAAAGAAAAATGGACTGCATTATAAGCTCCGCCGCTCTTAGTAGTTAAATCAGGTGCCAGCTAGTCAGAGGAAGGGGAAGACAAGCTGAGAGGAGACAAAAGCAGTCTGGTTATAATAATTCAGGAAGGGAGAAGAGAGAGAGAGAACAGAGAGGATAAAAGAGAGCCGGGCAGGAAATTGTATTATCAACCATCATTCACTGACTCGCCAAATGGATTGTCAGAGTAGACTAGGACCTCCAAATGATACCTGCTTACCGGCCAAAGTAGCTGGAAATGCATCTTCCAAGCTACAGCCAAAGATTTACTAATATTTGGCTGGTGTTGGTTTCCCATCTCGAAAGAGAGGGTAGATAAGTAAAAGGAAGGAGTGAGCAAAGAAAAGAAAGAGCAAGAAAATGAAGCAGGAGTGAATGAACGGCTAGGGGACAAAGGAGACAGAAGGAAGATGGGAGGCCTGTAGCAGAGAGCCAGGCTTCGGACTGGGCAGGCAGCCAGCAGATAGAGGCTACTGGCTACTGTCTGAATTCAGGAGAGATGTTGCAACAACCACAGAAGATGAGCGAAATATACTCTGTGATTTATTCAAGCCTACCGACGGGTGGTAAATTGCTGTTGTGCCATGCAATGCTACTGCTTAATGCATGCAAGCCAACAATTCCTAGGAACTAGAAAATGTCTGTCAATCATCCCCCTCTGCCAGGCATTAGCAGCGACATGCTATCTGAGCCTGTCATTCTGTGGCATGTGTTTTTGCTGGAGGCCATTCTTTTTTTCAGGCTTTTATTTATTCAGGAAACGTTGGCTGGGCAAGCTTGCTCTTTTTGAGCAAGTAAGTCTTCTACTGTTGGCAGCACTTCAGCCTTGCTCAAGGGCACCTCAACAGTAGCTGCTTAGGTGGGAAAGAGTGTTACGCATTCACTTTCCCCACCCACATTTTCCCAGTTGGACCAGGGATTCATATTGGCAATCTTCCAGCCAAACCTTTAGACTACTTGTTCAGTCTTAATGTGCTGCTGTTGTCTTGACAAGTGTAACATCTAAAATCTCAGCAGGACTGAACTGGATAAATAAAGCTTAAATAAATATTATACTGATAGCTTAACACCAGAATATGGTTGTTTTCTCTCGCACAGTAAACTTGCTCCTTGACACACTCTCTCACCAGGTCGACCCATGCCGATCTTCTCCAGGTCTTCGTTCTTGACATAGTCAAAGTGCGAGAGCCGCGTGACATTGAGGTCATCCCGGATACGCAGGAAGTACTGCTGCAACTGCACCTCCATCAGCAGCTCCAGCAGCCATTCTGTGCCCTCCTCGCACTGCATGCTGCTGCCCAGTTTCTGTAAAACACACATGAAAAATAGGAAATTGAGTTCAAAGGAGTCACTCAACACCCTCCTCTGAGTGGACGCTACTGCCCCAAATCTGCAAAACACACACATAGAGAGAAAGGAACTTTAAAAGGTTGACAGAGCTAACAAGTCATACATGCAAATTTCCAGCTGCTGTAAAAGACATTGGAAAAGGATTGTAAAAAGCCATCCTGTGCTACTGCCCAGTTTCTGTAAAAACAGGTAGACAAATAGGAACTGAGTTCAGAGCGGATGGAGCCGCTCTGTGCCCTTTCCTGATTGCTTACTCCACACTGAAATTCCCACTTACGCACTCAGACGTTTACATCAGTATCCTCATACTGTACCCAGATGAATCATAAACACGCATACACACACTGCAAACTGGGTTGCCCAAATTGGCATCCCAACATAAGCAGGAACATGAAGGGCACGGGGCCAAATATAACATGGGCTGCTTGACCGTGGGCCAAGAAATGAGTGTACATTGATTTTACTTCAAATGTACTAAGCAGGCATTCATTACATAGGTCTTCTGTCATTGCGGTGTTTGTTAATATGCCATTTAGTCAGCAAGTTATCTCAAATTCACTCCTTCAAAGTAATTAAATGATAAAAATAGATCAAATATGGAATCAGTCATCACCCTCTGGAAAAAGCAGGTCCTACTTTGGGCTGCAGACAGAATGTACACAGACAGTCCCACAGTAGACAGACAGAAGCACGAGGTGAACGAGGCACATCTGGTGCCCATAAGTCTCAGTGGAGACAAATGGGAGGCTGCTCATCCATCTGACCACAATGTACATTAGATCCCTCTGTACGCCACGGAGCCGGACCATCAATCTTCCACGTCAAAACACACACCGCCCGGGCTTAAAACATCATCAGTCACTGTCTACTTACTGTATCCCACTGAAACTAGCACCAACTCATCGTAACAATGATTTAGCGAGGGCCTCGGCCGGTTGCTTATATTGCTGAGTATGATTATGAGGCCACGCTAGTCCACATCACCCATCCATAACCTCATGTAATGCAGTAATAATTGAGAAATGGGGAGGGGATGCAAAAAAAAATGTGCATGTGAATAAGCTAGTATCAGAGCAACGTTATTCCCAGTTGTGACTAAAGGGTGGTTAACACATACGGCAACCTAATCCACACAAAAATCACAAACCTTCCTAATCTGCAGAGATTGACAGGGAAGCCTTTGGGTCATGCTCTAAGGCGTAGGGGTCATGTTCCATTCAGTAGTAATTGGGCTCTGTGAATAAGGAATTTCCTGTACTGGCTGAGGCGGGGTTACAAGGTCCCGGGGTAAAGGTCGTGGGGGTCACATGCTTCCTCTCTGTCATTTAAACTTCTTAATGGGTTTGGTTAGAGGCCACTTCCTACGGCTTAATGGCTATGACCTGAAGAGGAAAGGAACTGCTCTCTCTCTCTCACACACAAATGTACACCTAATGTCCAGCCATATGGATCTAGTTTGTATGTGATGATCACCCTCAAAACACACAGAAAATATGCATCTACAGTGCCTCTTCAGCGGAAAGGCTAAAATAAGAGAGTCGTCCTGCATTTTCCATGAAATTCAGATGCGAGGCCTCGCCGGGGCCAATCTGCTGAGAGCGCTCAATCCCCAATGGTTATGCCAGATGTCTGTATCCTGATACAAATTCATCGCAACGCACATAAAAGTGGGTCAGATGATATCTCTGTTGCAATGTCCAAGCGCGCGGCTTCGGCTTTCCAAGTCAGCTGGAGGCCAGCGAATATGGGCTTTGTCCATTTTAACAGGTTAAACAGGCTAGAAATGAGTTTCTGCTCAGCTTTGCACTGTCAAAACATCCTGTTATGTTAATAGCTTGGATGGAAATCATCTGGTTTGTTTTGAACAGAAATAATAGGTACTACAAGCAGGACAGTAATCTTTCACAATATAGTATAATAACCTATAACAGCTTGGTCCACTGTAGAGAGATGCAGGCTACACTGCAGGCCCGTGGCATTAAGATTAACTACAGCTGCAGTCATTTGAATCCCTCAACATATTCTGCATTTTGCTGCATCATGCCTCACCCCTTCCCTAAGAAATATGATATAGAAGCATTTTTGACCAGTCTGGTACCATGCTAATGTGCCACAAGCTGCCCTACTGTGTTGCATCCTTTAGACCTCAAAGCTTAAATTTTCCCTAACTGTCAACAACATCTATATGATACTTCTCTGTACTTCTGTTTGTGTGTTTGCTGCATTTATGAAAGAAAGAGGTTAATATTGGGATATACAGCACAACATATGGATTGCACCATGCAGTTTCTGTCTACAACACCCTCATCATATATAACCTGAAGTCTAATATTCCCTGGCAGTCAACATGTTAGTGTTATTTCTCTAGACAGTGCCAAAGACGTAAGTCAGCATCCTGTTGGGGCTCTTTCCATGACACTGTCATATCTGAAGCATGAGGGGTCAAAATCAAGGTTCACACTGTACTTGAGTCCTCATACTGTACTGCTTTCTCATATTTGTCTACTTGTCTAGTCTAACTTAACTCATTAAACAGATATGTGCATCACTCTTATATTTTCTCTCCCATTCAAAGAAAGGTGCAGCATGGGACTAAGACATCATACATCTATGTATAGAAGTAGTTAAGATGGGTAGAGGCTATCTGACAAAGACCTTAAGGCTGAATTGTTATATTGTTAGCGGTTTAGAGTCTATTAAATCCTTTCCTCCAAGTGCTGACTTTTGCTTTCATGTGTAAAACCTCTGGTTTCTAGCTAGGCATGACTACTGTGGGGGGAAAAGCTTAAGGCAGCACTACAATGGCCTTTTATCAGTGCATTAACCTGTGTATTAACCTATGGAAAAGAATAGTAATACTCTGTTAGCACATGATGGACACCCACGAATATACAAAGTCCTTACAAGGGTGTAACGGCACAACATAAATGCAAAGTGTACAAGTGTAATTGTTCATACTGCAAATTGTATTGTTACATTAAGCTTTAGGGACTTTTTTCAAGTACTTGCTCGGGATTATTGTGTACTTACAATACTTTTCCATAGGTTAATACATTAGACCATTTAATACACTGGAAGAGACCATTGTAAAGTATTACCAAAAAGAAATATTGCCGCTGTGTTGACCAAGTTTGACTCTGCAGACCTTGTGGAGGTGCGAGGGCCGGAAGAGGAATGCTATGTTCTGCTGTTAGGTGTGACTTGTGGCAGGACAGTGAGGAATCCCAGCCGGGACCAAAGGTGCAGCATCAGGGCATGAGTTGGGCTCCAAATACTAGGAACTCACATTTCTAAGCCATCCCCCTTTTTTTTTTAATCCTTCAGTAACAATATATCAGTTCTTGAACAAACAGCACCCAAAAAGGGTCCCATGCTTGATTCTGGTGGGTCTCCACATGACAAGCACTGAGATTTTTTTAAGGATAACCAAAGTGTCTTTTACATCAGAGACCACTTTTCAGACCCAGTGTTTCCTCTGTGATTTTATGCAGCAGTGTTGCTTGGGGGGGTAATTTTAGTTTTGCTTCCACATCTGTCCTTGTTTTGATCTCAGTTCTGGTACTAATGCAGGTTGCATTTTCCTCTGTGGATACATTATCATAATAAACACACTAATTCTAAGCATTAGGACAATTCTCCTTTGTGTTTTAGAGGGATGCTTGTCTAAATTATACAGCTATTTTTCATTTTTCCTGGCAGTAGTGGTACTAGCGGTAATTTTCTTGCTGTAGTGGAGCATCACTGCTGAATGAATACAGAGGAAACACTGAGACCACTTTACAATCAAAAGTATACACCTACTGTATTGCTGGAGAGTGGGGTAAACAAAGTGAGAGAGAGTGAGAAGGTGTGAGAGAGAGAGAGAGAGAGAGAGAGAGAGAGAGAGAGAGAGAGAGAGAGAGAGAGAGAGAGAGAATGAGAAAGAGGGGAAAATGAGCAATGAAGGAATTTAGATGGAGAGAAGCAACATGATGTCCCTGGTGAGAAATGCCTCTGGCCTGAACTCATTCCTCATGGTGGTGGAGAAACGCACGCACGTACGCACTCACACACACACACACACACACACACACACACACACACACACACACCTCCTGGCTACAGCCATGTCCTGTATCAGATCTGTTCTGCTCCAACATCCTGCTGCAATAACAACAACGCTCCCTGAGGACAGCCTCAGTCCAGCTGGAGAGTCCACACACACACACACACACACACACACACACACACACACACACACACACACACACACACACACACTGCTTGTATTTTTACAAAACCCTAAATAGTTTTGCTTATATAAGGAAAACAGTATCACAGTTAGGGGTCAAAGCATTTTGTCTACAGAAGATGTTAGAAATCATCCACACAGTGTTTTATAATCATTTGCAGACCACATTACCTGTGTAAATTCATGACACAAAAACTGCGTTCAAACTTATGAATAAACTTAATGATTTGAATTACAGTTCCTAAAATTCATGCCATATTATAAAAATAACAAAAGCCCTGACTAGAAGAATAGAGAGCAGACAGACAACAGACTTACTCGATACACATGAAAGTGTGCCAGGAAGGGAAATGACTTTTTCAGCTTGTCAAAGCGTCGCATCCTGAATTCCTTAGTCTGAGTGTAGGTGCAAAAATGTGTGTGTGTGTGCGTGTGCTTAAATGGCCAGAGGTGGCTGCTCCTCTTTTAAACCACTATCAGAGCCACGGTATTCCCAGTTTGACGCTCCGAGCCTCGGAGGGAACGCCGAGAAGAGAGCGCACTCGGCGGATCCAGACCCAGAACCCGAGAGAGGGAAGAAAAACGTCCTACGGTCCCGTATGCAAACCTACAGCATTCCATCGCGGGGCAATATCCTCCTGTAAGCCCCTTCTTTAGCTTCGACTGCCTCCAGAAGGAAAAGAGGCATTCATATAGCAGTGAAATGTTCAAGGAGCCTCAGAATGTGTGAGAAGAGAACGCGTCGGGTTAGGGGTGTTGTGTCCGGCAGCTGTGTGAGGCTGAGAGAGAAAGCCTGCCAGCTCTGCCCCTGTGCTTCCCTGCCAGCCGGAGTTGGACCGCAGCTCACTTCATTGCTGTAGTCTTCCAGCCATGTGTCCTCCATGCAGAGCAATGAGCCAGCGATCCAAAGAAGTTGCAGAACTTCACAAACAAGTCACTCCTCCCTCCCTCCTCCCTCCCTCTCTCTCTCTCTCTCTCTCTCTCTCTCTCTCTCCGCTTAGCGTGTCCAGCTACTGTCTGCTCGCTCTTCCATCCCCGCATCGAGCGTGGGGCTAAAAATAGGAGCGACTTGGTTTTCGCCCCGATTCACTCGCCCGGCAGTCGAGCAGACAGCAGAGAGAGAGAGAGAGAGAGAAAGAGAGAGAGAGAGAGACACTCAGTATTTGTGCAGTATGTGTGTCTAGGTTGGTAGACACACAAAGCAAATTAATTTTGTTTGTACTGATTATTTGTACATGTGCTACGTGTGTATACCTGTGTGTGTGTGTGTGTGTGTGTGTATGTGTGTGTGTGTGCATAACAGAGAGTCCATGCATGCATGTGTGTCTGGGTCGTTTCAGAGAGCAATCATGTGTGCTTGTTTACAGCAAGCTTATGTACATGTGCTGCATGTGTTTATAGAGTGTGTGTGTGTGTGTGTGTGTGTGTGTGTATGTCATACAGTACATGGACATGCCGTTCCCTGTGTAGTAAGCAAGTAAGAGTTGACTGAGTGGTCAGTCTCACTCGCTCTCCTCCCTCGCTCCCTCCCCTCTCATTTCTCCTCCCTCCCTTCTTCTCCCAATGTCGCTCCTCTCTCCCACTCATCCCGTTTCCTACTTCCTAGTTTCTCTCCTTTACTTCATCACCCTATCTTTCTGTCTTGCCCCCCCCCCCCCCCTCCCTGGTCAGACGGTCAGCACAGTGCAGAGCAGAGCAGTGCGTGGTGCGGAGGACAGAGGCTTCATGGTATTCCGCCGGAGGAGCATTTGATCCGGGGCCAAGAGGTCACATTCAACTGCAGGATGGAGAGCTCGTTTCCTGTGAAGCACCCCCCCCCACCCCCCACCCCCCCCCCCCCACCCCCCCCCCCACACACACACACCCCACCACCAACACCACCACTACACCGCCGCCCCTTCCCCTCCACCACCCCTCCACACTTATGTTGGGATCTTATAAATTCACTAGTGGAGCGGTTTCACTTTTTTAACCTTTTTGATATCTCCAGTCATCTGCCCCAATGACCTGCTACCAACAACAGCCATGTTTTGATAACCTGTGTGTGTGTGTGTGTGTCTAAGATCTAAAATCATTACTGATCATCAACTCCACCACTCCTCTCCTGTCTCTTTGACTTACTTCCCAGTGACTTCCATTCACTCTCTCTGTCTTTTAACTGGAGAATGGTACAGCATCTTAACCCTTCTCCCCCCCTCTCCTTCGCTGCCTTCGTTCTCTAATCCTTATTCTTTCGCTCTGCCTCCCTCCCTCTCCCGGTCTCCCCTCCCTCTCTCTCTCTCTCCAGGGACTGGCCAACCGGCTGCATTTTCTTCTTTATTTGGTGCTGCCTTTTATTTCCTGCCTCTAATCCTCCAAAAATGTTATCTCTCTCCCACTCCGCTGACTATAAACAAACCCATACCAGCTGCTTTTCAGACCCTTGGTGGCAGCTCTCTCTCTCTCTCTCTCTCCCCCTCTCTCTCTTTCTCTCCTCTCAGCATTTGGCTCTCAATTCACTGTGCTTTGCTTTCTCTACTCACTGCCTTTCGCTGTTCTTTGCCATTCAATCAAACTATTCAACATTTGACTTGGTCCTTCTCCTTTCACTTTGAATGCTTACTGCTCCCTCAGTCTCTCTCTCTCTTTTAAGTCTCCGTCTCTCTCTCTCAGTTTCCCCCCTGTGCCAATAGACCAGCTTTTAATTAGGAAGTCTTCTGTTTACGAGAGGAAGGAAGGGAGGTGAGCAGACGGTGGAGTCACGGAGGGGAGGGAAGGAGGGGGAGAGAGCGAGAGAGAGAGAACAACAACAACAAACTGGGGGCTGCTGTCATAAACTGTCTGACTTTAATTACGGGACTGGAGCCATTTCTGAGGAGCATGCAGCACTGCCTGCTATGGCTTCGTTTATGTTTGTGTGGTATGCCTGTGTGCTTGCATTCATGAAACACTAGATTGTTTTGACCATCTGATTTACTATGCAATATGAGACTGATCTGAGACCAGTCATTCACAGCCAATATGTTGAGACAGATGGCTGGTGTGCCCTGAGATTTTGCTCAAGTGTTATTTCAAATCATTACAATTCATCTTAGTAGACTTACATTTTTGCAATGTAACATTTTTGCCTATTTTTGCAATGTAATGCAACGTATTGCAATTTGTGCAGCATACTTTGTTGCACCGTTTGTACAGTATGACCATACAAGGCTTTGCGTGACATTTGCAAGCAAATTGCCATGTGTCTGCTTAGTTAATTGGCTGAAGCTTGTCTCAGTATCAAAAAGCCTGATGCTAGACAAAGACCCATTCTTTGACGCTTGATATCTCCAGGCTGCTCAATCTATGGCCAAGACAGTTTGACGGTTTGCAGTTTTCAGCCATGGCTGCACCATGATCCAGTTCAGTGAGATCCTATTCCAGACTGCTTTGACTGTATGAAGGGCATTTCACCATACTGATATAGACAGCATAGTGTATTTTCTGTCCCTCTCCAGAAGGAGTGGCAAAGTTTTAGCCGAATTCTCTGTATAAACAATTGTGGTTCAACACAGACTGACTCAGCTTACCCCTGCGATGAGCTCAGCATGGCGTGGTTCATATGATAATACACAAACACTGACATCACACATACTGCCACGCCGCTGTAACGCGTTCTCACATATTCTCATAATCCAGTGTTGCAGTGACAGCTAGCGTCCCGAAGGCCCACAGCCTCCACCTCGGGCTTCTGTTTTCCTCGTGCTTATGCTTAACAGTATGAGAAATAGCTGAGGAGGCTGGCCGGCTGGCCCACTCTCCGCCCACTCACACAGGATCTGTCAGATCTTGTGTGCTTGATGACTAAGAGCCAGACTCATGACGTCACCTCTACCTCATCAAGCACACAGGATCTGACAGGGAGAGAAGAAAGGAAAAACCTCTCCCTTCTCTCTCCTCCCTTCTGCAATTACACACACACACACACTCCTTATTAATGACATAAAAATTCCCCAAAGACCAGGTGATTCTCTGCTGATAACGTTTTTCAGCTAATGTGTTTCGGAAAGGTCACAGGAAACTCAAGCTTACTGCTGCGAAAATGGGAAAATGATGACGGATTGGTTAAGTATGGGAACAATTATGCAACTCACAGGCCTATGAAACAGATGACATATAAAATAGCCCACATTCCTTGAATCAGCAGTTGGACAAGCAGCCTAATTCTTTAACTAACGCTTTGCTACATCCAAAATCCAATAGCCTTGAAACCCAACTGCCTGAAAAGAATTTCCAACAGAGAAAATGTTTTTGTTTTCAACTATTTATCATTAAGCATTTCTTTCAGTCCAGTCATACCCACCACAGAGCCTGCACACTGAGGAAGGCACAAATATTCATGGCAGTGGTTTTATAACTGCATTAAAAAAAGAATAGAAAAAGCAGAAAATCTAAATCTATTTGACTGAGACACTGACAGAGAGATAGAGGCATTCTCAGCTGTAGAGATGTGTTTTTGTGTGTGTGTGTGTGTGTGTGTGTGTGCGTGTGCGTGTATGTGTAAACAATTCTCCTGTATGCTGACTCATATGGGGGTCATATGCAAAGTCCGTTGACAGTGATGAAGCTGGCCAAGGCAAGCCTTTTAAATCACTACAGACAGGTCACTGTCTGGTGGTGTGTGTGTGTGTGTGCGTGTGTGTGTGTGTGTGTGTGTATCGAGGTAAAGAGTAGTGAGGGAGGGAGCAAGCGATGGACGGAACTGTGTCAAAGCGCTGGTCAGCTGCGTCCTAACTAAGAAGATTATACCAATATGATTAATGGTCAGTCTGCCCACCTGCAGCTCCACCACCACACCACTAGGTGGCACCAAATCTCATGATGGTATTCAGTGGGGTCAGGGGGTCTGAATGATCTTGCATTAGCTCAAGTTATGTCAGTCACTAAATGCATTGTGCTGTATAATCAGTCTCGGTTAGAGAGTCTGGATTAAGCCAGTCATCTGAACAATGTACCACGCTATCATCTATCTTATCCTGAGTTGTGTTCAGCTTTGTTTCGTGTCAACTGTGTTAATATATTTAGGTCTTAGTCATAGGGCAAGTTATTATCGATGATTGCAAAGCACAACCTCTACCCTCAAAACATATTTGAAATCTGACAAGCTCGCAATAGAAATCATTGCACAATGAAGCGGCTATTGTGTTCAGTTGCCCTTATCTAGCCTACATCTCTCTGTCTCTCTCTCTCTCTCTCTCTCTCTCTCACACACACACACACACACACACACACACACACACACACACACACACACACACACACAGTAATAGGACTCACTTACCCCAGAAATGAACTGAGGCTAATACTGTAACGTGCAAGTTAAAAGTCTGACAGTGTAGATTGCATTACCATGAATTTCCATCGAATTAGTGGGCTAATGGGATTATGAGGAACAGGGCGCTCCGTTATGACTGGATGCTGGACCACACACACGCACACACACACACACACATTATGCCAGATTCTGTAATATGACGCTCACTGTACACACACGCGGGCACGCAGGGACATGCATTCACATAGGCTGCGTGCACACAGACGTACAGTGTTGGGAATTACGGTAGCTTAGTGGATATGGACGGACACGCTACCGTTGCCTTTCTTAAATCAGCCGAAGCCCTTCGGTGATGCAACGTCAGCCTGTGACGAGGGGTGAGAAAAACTGGCAGGGCCGAGTGGAAGAAGCAGTAGAACAAGCATGAAAGATAAATCCCTTTCGCGCCTCTGCAAACAAAATACACACACACAGCGCCTTGGACCGGAGCCTGCATGCTCAGACAGATAGAGGTGCGTCATCGCTGATCTCACACGTAGAAGGCCTGTGCCAGATTGTGGCTTTCACGGTCTCCTGAAATCCCTTCGCCGTCCGCAGCACCTCGCCATTCACAAAGTCGGGAGAGGATGCGGTGTCAGGTGGTGGTGGGCGGGAATGTGGAGAGGTACCGACTGTGGGAATGGAAAGGGGCTTTTGGATACGAACAGAAGGCTTCCTGCGGTGCAAACCCAGGCACACACACACACACACACACACACACACAGAGAGCATATGTGTCCCCTTTTTTTTACACAGCAAACAACATAGAGGGGGGAGGCAACGGCTTAGCGCGCATAATGCCGAGCTGCCAAAACAACCCCCCACCAACACTTCACTACACTGCCTGCATCCAGAAAATCCACCCATCCCGAGCCATCCCTTGATTTATCCACCAAAGCTAGGCGAGAGGGGAGACGGGTGGGTGTCGGGGGGGTTTAATGTCAGTCAAATGTCATGGTTTACCTTCTGTAGACAGTCAACAGCGTGTGAGGCGAAAATCTAGTGTTGTATGTTGCTGTAGTATCATGAGATTTTCTGATTCGCACCGCTACCACTGGAAAAAATACAGCAGAAGCCCGATATTGCACTTCTGAACTGAAACAATGCAGTACTTTCAGACAGACTAGCTCTCTGAATCCCCTAGAGCTCCCTAGGGGGAAAAGGACATTAGCCATAGGTCTGTTTTATGGAGAAAGAAGATAAAAAATATACGTCAGCGTTAGCCATAGGTCTGTTTTATGGAGAAAGAAGATAAAAAATATTAAAAAAAAACAATGTGGCGTATTCGAAGGGAGACAGCGGCTGGAACATCTCGTCTCTCTCTAATCTCTCTCCCTTCTGTGTTTCTGTGCCCGACTCATCCTTTCAATCGCTCTCATCTCTTCCTCGCTGCCTTGGTCCATCTATCTATCCCTCTCTCTCTCTCTCTCTGTGTGTTTCTGATGTAGATGATTGTGTGTGTGTGGTAAGACTAGAAAACTGCTGTGTCCAGCACAAAGCTGCGGCTGTAGAAGAGGCTCTGATCTGATTCGGCCCCCGGCGACCAGAGGACAGCTGCAGCGTCAACCGGCTTAAGTACACTGAATTGGCACACGGACCCTGAACACACACACACACACACACACCACACACACAAACAGTCAACATTTGTGACATTAAAATAGTTAAACACACACGTAAGCATACACACGCTCATTCCATAGTCAATACAGTGTATTCAGCAATCTGGCGCAAATCCCATCAAAGAAACAATTTCCATTATTCTGCACGCATTCAGTCAATATTAACTGTATTTACAAACCTTGGCCGTGCAAAAAAGGGACACACACACACACACACACACACACACACCACACACACACAGCTTCCTCATCTGTCTGTATTGACAGCGCTGGCACGCCTTGGCATGGGGCTGGCCCTTCCAAGTCCCAGAGAACAGCCAGGCCTGTCAGCACTTCAAGACAGACAGGCCTCTAATGGATGTTCATCACACTGATGAGTGAACAGAGGGATGAGAGGAGAGATGAATTCATGGGACGGTTGAGGAGAGAGGGAGAGGGATGGGAGAGGTGGGAGGGAGGCAAGACGTTACATTTGCCTGTCACGGCGCTCATTCGGCAACACTTCATCAATGACCTCATGGTTCTGCGTTCAGCAGCGCGGCACAGGGGCCGGCCTTGTGTGTGGGCGAGCGCTGCTGAGTGTGTGTGAAAGAGATGGTTCTGTGTGACGGGTAGCCACAAGAGCGCTTAAAGTGATCTATGATACGGTCTAACATTTACACAGTTTCAACAAATAACATTTATACTCTGACAGATCAGAAACAAACAGAAGCTGGCTCTCTCTCACTGAATCCACTCCACTCATGATAATAAAAAACAGTGAAGACAACTCTGTACCTCCCTGCTATCCCCTCTGTCAAATTCCAAAAAAATCATTCACTGTTAATACTAACACTGACATTAAGACACACCCTAAAAATGCCCCAAACCCCCTGACCACAGATAAATTCAGCTGACTGTGAAAGATTTTGAGACACTGAAGATTTCGAGAAGTGCAGTGGTGTCACAGGAAAACAGCTGCCAGCTGTGACTATTTCGCAGAGATGTCCTCCTACTCGTTTCGAGGAATGACAAACACACACACACACATGTTGCACATCAAAATCCACATCTGCACGCACACGCAACGCTGTACCTTTTGTCACTGGAAATGTACCTTGCCACTGGTGATTTTCTGCTACAAAAGGCACAACTGATCTATCTTTGGGGTTGAATTTTTACCTTTATACCCTATAGTACAGAAAGTATAGCCTGACACAACAAAGCCTTACAATCTTGCATAGCCCTTAATTTGCCTTAGACAGGATTCGATATATATTGACTGTCACAGTTTTGTTTATATGTCATAGATGCTTGTAGCCGTGTGGCAGAATCACTATTACAAGAAGAAGTCTACCTCTTCGTCATCGCTGGGAAGGCGCTGGTAGTCGGACTCCGACGTCTCCTGCAGCCTCTGGTATTCTGCCGTCTCCCCCATGGTGGGGCTCCAACACCCGCTACCTGCCCTGAGCTGCGTGTCCTCTTAGTCTTCCAACCGCCTCAGCTCCAGTCGGCCAGACAGACAGTCAGTCAGTCGGTGAGCCACCCACTCAGCCAGTCAGTCACTTAGCCTCTTCAAGGGCTGTTCTGTCATGAAGAAGACAAGTACAGTATTCCGCATGTCATTTACAGGACGGTATTGGTACACAAGTCTGTCTAGCGTGGCAGCAGAGCGACTGTGGTCTTTCAGCTTACGATGCTCTCACTGTAGATCTCCAATCCTCCCACCTTCATTGTCTTCCTCGTTGAGTTGGAGTCGGCTCTCCCTGAAAATGGCCGGAGAGCTATCTCTCATTTTAACACAGTGAGAAGAGAAAGAGAGCTGTGTTCACTGACTGACCCGTCTTCAAAAGCAAAGGTGTTTTGTCTTTGTGGGAATGGGTTGGAGTAATGTAGTCTTCAGGCAAGCTCCAGCCGGTAATTCTTGATGCAGAGTGAGCATAGTCCATATGTTTTGCAAGAATTCTTCCTCCAATCCACCTTTGAGGGAAGTACTGTTTGTCCTTTTCACGTGTCGGTGGCTTTGATTCTTCCGGAAGCGTCCGAGGAGTCAGACTGATCGCTCCAACTTGATGCACTGAATCTATATTGTCGCCTAAGATGGGGAAATCCCTTCAGATGGACTGGTGGACTGGTGGGCCCTTGGTAGAGCTGCTGCGGTGAGGATGGAGCGCTGGGATGATGCAGCCCAAGGTGTGGCACTGGAGGTGACAGATCCGGTAAAGGGTTTATTTCTGTCGTCCCATCTCACTCAGCGGTAATGACCTCTACCCTCAATCTCTCTCTCTCTCCACCTCCCTCTCCACCTCCCTCATCTCTCCTGTCACTGTCTCTCTCTCTCTCTCTCTCTGCCTGCTCTCGCTTGCCCTGCCTCAACGCTGACGCATGCTCTTCATATCCAGCGATGCCCCCCTCTCTCTCTCTCTCTCTCTCTTTCTATTTTCGTGCCCTAGGCATCACTCTGGCCAGCTTACCTTATCTTCTCGCATTGACAACAGTGACAAATATCACTGCAGAAAAGGGAGAAAAAAGATCCTTTACTCAAGTGCTGTTTTTTCCATTTTTCGCTTGTTTTTTTTGCATCCTTCCTTTGTGTGCTTCTTGTGTTTTTCCCCCAGAGCACGTCTTGAACAGCTGTCCAATCGGACCGGCAGCTTAGCTCCGACGATCGCGGCTCAAATCTGGGAGGATTTTTAATGGTGCTTTTATCCTAAATGGACTTCCTGATTGCTCGGTCGATGCCTAATCCCTTGTTGTTGTTGTTATTGTTTTTCCCCCTCCTCCCTTCAATCCCTCACTCTCTACCCCCCCTCCTCTCTCCCTCTCTCCACTTGATTTTTTTTTTCATTTTCAGCCGCGGCTCGGTGATTCGGTGAGTGGTCGCCTCTCCTATTACCGTGGCGACATCGGCCCCCAACAACCCCCCCCCCCCCTCTGCGACGTCCTGTCGTCACGGTGATCTCCAGTCAGCGGTGGTCCCGACAGAAGCAGCCAATGAGAGTGCGGCGAGTCGACCGGGGAAGGGAGGGGGAGGAGAGACGAGGGAGAGAGGGGAGGGGAGCCCTAATGAGGAGAGTTAATCTTCCCCTGAGAGGGAGAAAAACATGGCCACGCTTTGTGTGTGTGTGTGTGTGTGTGTGTGTGTGTGTGTGTCAAAAGCACCTCTCCACTACACGGAGGGTAGGAGAGGCCATCTGGAGCCTTGCTGAGTGGACATCTGGATGGAGGGGAAAATAGAAAAAAAGAACAATGTGTGTGTGTGTGTGTGTGTGTGTGAGGCTACCTCCTGGTCTCTCCCCAGTTGCAGTGTAACTAGCACCATTCAAGCCACTGAATGCTACTGACCAAAGCTTTAACACATCTAAGTGACAGCAAGACATTATGCTTGTTGACTCATATGCCCTCTCTCTCTCTCTTTCTCTCTCTCTCCATTTCCACCCCCACTGTCCCTGTCACTTGCTCCCTCTCCTCCTTGATTCCTCCCTCTCTCCCATCCTCAACACCTTCTTTCTTGCTCCCTCCTGCCTTCTCTTTTCCTGCCTCTTTTCTCACTCCCCCCCCCCCCCCCCCCCCCCCCCCCTCCCCCCACTCTTTCCTTCCTGGCCGACTCCATTCCAGTCCTGTGGAAGTCCTGCGGCCGGTTCTTCGCAGCCCGCTGAGCAGGCTTAGCTTTGTGCTGTCATCCCTCAGCCTCTCCTCTGCTCCGCTCTGTTGTTAAATCTGCTCCTGCTGTCACACATGTGCACGCAACACCTCGCTGCGAAAACACTGCATAAGAAGCAGGCACACACCTATATATATATGCACGCATAGATGGTGGCAACAGTATAAACACTGAGTGAAACACAGAAGCCTAAACACAGAAGCTTAAACCTTGGCTTCAGTGCAATACTGTACACAACACTTTCAACATATCTTACATATACCCATTACGACTCAGGAACGGTTGCACTTTTTTCCGAATCATATTTATTGCTCTTAGCTCATCAGCATACAGTAATGCTGACACACGGCTTCAATATAAAAATGTAGGCTAGTAGCACACTGGGTAAAACGTTTTGGAGAATGTCCAGAAAAATGCAGCATATTCACACTGACACCATTTCCAACAATCACACTCAATATTTTCACTCTGGCTTCCATTAACAGTTGGGATTTGACACTGTAAATACTGCAGCATTGAAAGGTTAGGGCCTGACCCCTCCCTCCCTCTCCCTCTCTCTCTCCCTCTCTCTCTCTCTCTCTCTCTGAGGGTGAGTCTTTGTTTTCTCGTCTCTGCGGTGTTGCCGTTGTGTTGTCCCCCTCCCTCTCTTACAGCTGAATCCACAATCACACATCCTTATTGGTCAGGCTGGCCACTGCGGTGGCCTATCAGATCCCTCAGCGCAAATCTCAGAGGCTTACAACCTCGCCACTCAACACCTCCTCCTACACCCCCACCCCCCAACCCCCATTCCCCTCCACACTCTGTCAATCTATCCCTCCATCCATCTCTCCATCTCCATTGTAGCAGAAATTGCATGGACGGGAAGGCAGCATCAATCTCGTCGTCAGCTCTCTTCTTTTCCTGGCAGTCTCCCCTCCTTCCACTGCATGAGCTTGGCCTTTCATTGTCTCTCCATTCCCATGCTTTCATTTCTTGTCCATTATCTCTGTGTCCTCTGTAGATGTCATAATTAAACAGGAACCGAACCGAACCAAACTTGCTTGTTTCAGCACAGCAGGCCCACTGAGGGACACCCTGCCAATAGTCATTCATTTCTTTTCTCCCCATCCAGAAAAATGCTCAGATGAAACACCGCAGCCAATCATCCCTTTTTGCACTCCAAATCATTCTGCACATGCATTTACACAGCAACAGACCTGGGTCAAATATGCAGCATTTGCAAATAGCTTTAATGATTTGTTTTAACCTACCTAGGTGCCATATCATTTAAGGTTAAACAGGTTAAAACAAACGCTACAAATTATTTGCAAATACTATTTGACCCAGGTTTCTTGTATAATGCACACATTCCAGCAGCAACTGTATTCAACATAAAATGCATGAGGCAGAGGACAGAAGATGCACAGAAAAACGCCACGGAGGAGATGAGTACTGGTGGAGAGGAAGACAGAAAGACAGGAAGACAGAGGAGGGACACGGCGAAGGCCAAACGAGGCCATGGCAAGTGGAGCAGGGCTGAGCTGTGGTGTGGTGTCATGTGGGGTCGCTGCTGCCCACTGCTTCCCCCTAATGAAGTTAACACGCTCCATTACAGGCAGTATGGGAGTTTGGTAAGACTAGAAGGAAGGCCTGCACAATATTGCAAAAAAAAAAAAAAAAAAAAATACGATCATAGTAGTTTTTTTGCTGAATCAGGTTATTGTGATATGGATTGTGATACATCCTGACAGCTTTTGCAACAGAATTTCTGTTTCCGTGCTTACGAAATGTTTAAAAAAATGCCAGGGGGAGAAAATCAGAAGCTGATGGTTAGAAATTGCTCAGTTTGAATAAAAGGAAAGATTTTCTCCAACATCCAACATTAATTGTTGGCCAGGGATTCTGAACTGCATCACAGTATCTTCTTTAGGAAGCTGTCTGAAACAGCATTCCTTCTAAGAATAAGTTGCAGCCTCATGTGATTTGAAAATGCACGCAAATTTTGATATTTTTCCGATTAGTTTTGCAACCCTACTAGAAGGATTAGGAAGTATCTCCTCTCAGTCTCTCTTCAACTCAAAGTGGAAAAATCTAAAATATTAACACCTAGTGCTCTACAGTGTGTCTGGATATGAGAAATATGCCTAAACTAACCCTTGTATTTTTCGCCAAAGTGGATAATTACAGCATAGCTCAGTTTAATGTGCTGATGCTCTGGGATTTGATGGATCTTCCTTGTTATTATGGACAGAAATGTCTATTTGCATGCCATCACCTTATATTTTAAAATACAAGCAAATTTTCTTTCCAAAGAGACACTGTAAACCTTTTAATAGACCCTCTCTGTTTCCATGATGTACTACAGATTGGCTGCCTATCAGTACAAATGTGCTAAAGCCCTGCTGCTCAATAGCAAAAATATCATGTGTTACTATGGGAAAAAAGGACAAAGCCATGTTTGATTGTCATTACCTCATCCTCAAGCTATCTTTTTTCTTATTAGTATATTGTAGTTTCTGTCTCGTGGCATCAAACTTTCCTAAGGAACAACTTTTACTGGGAGAAGCCCACACCTTCACCTCTCTAACCTCTCCGTTTCCATTATATACTGTAGATAGGCCGCATTTCATACACTTTCCTATACAAGCCTGGAAAACTCCTTTAAAACGGAATGCCGGAGCTCTCCCCTTTAACCCCACCGGCTTCATCTGTCAGCCATCTTGTGTCAGGGGGAAGGTAAAGCGGAGCCTGTTAAACCGTGTAAACGCCTTCTCCTTCCCTGTGATGGAGAGCAAGGAGAAGCGGACCAGACAGGCTGGGGGTGTAACGGCACAGATCGTCGTTTTCCCAGCCCAAACATCAGAGGCCATTTAAAGCAGGGGACCCTCCCTTTAAGAGATCTTTAAAAGTCCTTAAAGGCTTCAAGGACCGCAGCTCCCGGGTCCCTGCTGTCTCTTTACGACTGTTGGTGGGCAGACCGCAGGCGCTGGGGGCAGCGGTAAGCTTTTGAACAGGAGCTGGATGATATCCCTCATGTCTACTAGTGGTGCGGGGTGTGTAGGGTGGAAATATAATCAGGGGGGTAGTAAATGGACAGTACAGCAGCAGTGGTGGTGTATGTGTGTGTGTGTGTGTGTGTGTGTGTGTGTGTGTGTGTATGTCCCATGCCTGGAAAGTATGGCATTTTTTCCATGAGCTTTATAGTTATTGACGAACTGATAGTGGTCCCAGATCACGCTAAAGGAAGAATACCTTCAACTACATCTTGGAACCAAAAAAATATCCACAGAACGAACAGGACATTATCATGATATCGTACATTTAATATGATAATACAACAGCGCACCAAACCAGACATTCACAGTTACCATGGGAATTCACATTATAATCAGTCAAAACTGATTCACATACTGGTTTTCAGATGTTTGATGTTTAGGGCTTTTAATTACAGTTAAACGATTATACATCTAATACGTAGATTAGATTGGATATTGGCCTATACCTATGCCAACTTTTGTTCCTATTTAAACCCGTTATTTATTTGAAACATTTTTTGAGTTATCCCAGAAAACAATGGAATTAAACAAAACAAAACACAGAAGGTGAGGCACATCTAAAGATAAGCTGATTTTGACCTGCAGGCACATGGAGAACTGGGCCAGTCCCACAACACTGACCCCTCCACTCTCCCAGAACACATATCAATCTCACCAATCCACCTCACTTTGTACACAAAATCTTGAGCTTTAGCCAAGTAATATCTTTTTTCTCTCCATTAACAACAGACAGGCTCCTATATTGCTTAGTATCATATAGAAGTTGAGGTTTTATATAACAAAAGTGTGTTTCTTGAGCTATGGGTAGAACTCAAAAATGGGTTACAGACCTGTTTCTGGTGGGTCTCCACATGAGCCTTTTACGCACCCATGTATGAGTATTTCTCCTTAGACTTCGTGGTAGTACACCCACCCACCAGTTCCGGTCAGAGATCAAGCCTTGTTGACTTAGGCGATGACTTCACCCCGCCGAGGGTGAAAACTGCCAGACGAGCTACTAGATGATTCACTATTTAAACTACTACCCAAGAGGAGACGTCAGGCTGACCCATGACTCTACTACTGTGCTGAGGTCATTACTCTTGACTGTTTCTAGTCAGTGGCGCTGGTGGGAAAATGTTTACACGGCGAAACGTCATCAGCCGGTGAAGAAGCTGATCTATCTGTGGTCAGGGTGTGGACTGGAGTAATGGTAACTCCCTAAACAGAGCGTCTAATCCCACTTTGGCTCAATGCTGTCTCTGTTTGACTACCTTTACCACTTGTGTTAATAAATGTCTGCATCCTACCCCATACACTAAGAAAATCTATGTTTGTGTATAATGGTAATTCTGCATTCGACCTTGTAAGAAACATTTAGGCTGAACCTATTCGATTTTTCTCTAGTCTCTTCTGTTTTTTACCTTTGACAATAGCAAGGCACCAGTAGGCTGAAGCCTGATTTCTAGCCACATGTTATCAGTCATATTGCCAAACTAATCTCCTTTTCTCTCAATAAATCCTTGCCATATGTTGAAAAACCTCAGCCTGAAAGATGCAGGAATAAAACTACACCTTGTCCATCTCTGTAAAGAGTGAAGGGCCTTGATGAGGGTTTCATATAAAGATGCACTGTCACTGCTGCTCTATGTCCAGGAAATAACATCAGGAAATCTGCAGCATCATGGAGAATAAAAGAGTCAGCAGCGGTCGTCAAGTGAGATCATCTTGGCAAATACAATGCTCCTAAATGGGAATTTATACTGTATTGGAGAGACTGAAAACGACTGAAGACAGCCTGACCCCAACCCAACCGGATCAGTTGGGTTCAATCAGGTTTGGGCATAGAGTCAAACCTCTAAGACACTGTAATGAGTTGCATTCAGTACGCACAATATTTCATACCGAGTTGTCGGTCAGAAACGTTATCATCAGCAAAGCCTCTTTCATCACCCCTTTCCCAGAAAGATTTCCACTTCGCCTGAATCAGCGGTGGACAGGCACGGCGAACAAATCCACTGGGGATAGAGGTGTGTGTGGGGGGAAATGAGAGACGGAGAGGGACAAAGAGTGAATACGTGTGTTCTTGCTATGTGTGTGTGTGTGTGTGTGTGTGTGTGTGGTTGGGGGGGGGCCTGTATGCTATATAATCCCCAGCTCCCATGGTGTCTTTCTAGGAAGTGGTGAGGGGGCACGTGAGTGTGTGTGTGGTGTTGGCTGTCCAAAGTACGGTCCCTCCAAGCCTGACAGGTGGGAGTTAAGGGAGCTTTCTGAGGCCCGCAGGGCAACACCAGGCCGGGCAGGGGAGCAGAGGACAGGATTAGGGGGACTGTACTGGACTGTCCTCTCTAAGTGTATATGTGTGTGTGTGTGTGTGTGCGTGTGTGTGTGTGTGTGTGTGTGTGTGTGTCCACGTGCCCGTATGTGTGTCAAGGTCACAGGTTGTGGGATATGCAAATCTTCAACAGCTAAAGCTATCCATGATTCACTGCCATCTGGACGCCTGGTCATACATCACGCCAGGGGCTTTGTGTGTGTGTGTGTGTGTGTGTGTGTGTGTGTGTGTGTGTGTGGGGTGACATTGAGGTGACACCGAACATACTAACTCATTCACACCCTTAGTTTACATGCCAACCCTGCTGTCAGGGTTGGCAATCCCACATATGGGTCCTCCCGTTCCACCAGTTCCAATACCCTCGTCTGTCACCAAAGTCATTTTTTATGACAAACTAGCCCATCCATCATAATCTGCCCCACATAACCCCTGCAATGATCCTCTATCTTTATCGCAAAATTGCATTGAATCTTATCTAACTGAATGAAATAGCAATTTTGTTTTTTTAGCAGAGCATTTGTCAGGCATCTTGCAAATTCCTTCCTAGGAATAACATGCAGTCCATCTAGGTAATTTAATTAGGCAAAGTTAACAGCTAACAGCTGCAGGCACTGAGCTGAAATTCACTCTGGGATAAAAATCAAGTGTGTGCAGCATGTATATATGTATCTTTTTTCAGCTTGTTGCTGATATGTACTTGGGACTTTGAGTACTACCACTAGCACTTCTCTATCTGGCCACATGGGGGCAGGCTGGGGCAGTGAGAGGAACGCACTTGGAGGAAAAGCGGAGTAACATTTAAAGCAGGTAGCATCTCAGCAACCACTGTCACCAAGGTAGGGTTAGAGGGAGGCACCGTCCTTGATAGCACACATTATTAAATGCAGCCTACTGATCTCCTTGTTAACTACAGATCTTAGTGGAGAACCTGTCTACCATACCTACTGGCAGTATTGTGTGCCCTACATAACTCCCATTCCCACTGCACTGAATACACATGATGTAAAGGGAGAGGTCCTGCTTACTGTTCTGGACCCCCTGCTATCATATCATGCTATCATATCAACAATATAAGGAACCAACACAAAGGAGTACAGCACCCTGACAATAAGTGTTTTTTTTATTCATGAAGAGAGAGAGAGAGAGAGAGAGAGAGAGAGAGAGAGAGAGAGAGAGAGAGAGAGAGAGAGATCAAAAATGGCTGCAGACTACTGTCCCCGTCGATGCTAAGTTAATGTTTCTCTTGCTACATGTTAATAATTCTCTGTAATGTTTGTAACTAACTTCTGGGGGCCGGTTTTGTTCTATTTATGGAAAAAAAAAGCAGACATCCTTCAACAGGACTGATAACTGCATGCAGAAGTGTGTTATTGCTCCTTCAGCTTGGCCATGAGGAAGAGCGACATGCTCGCTAGGTGATCCCTGCCCACACACACTCACCATGACCTCAGAAGTGGCCTGGCACATGGCAGTGCATAGGAGGGACTAGGAACAAATACAATGACACATGGATGTGTGCATACCATGCAAAATACATATCAAAATACCTATGAATATGCACAAATGTGTGAATCCACAGACACCAATTTGAACTCAGTGTTATTTATCACCCCCTTCTGACAGGGTATCTGCAGGTTTCAGACACATTTAAGACTTTTTAAGACTTTCATATTCCTACCTGGAATTTAATTTAAGATCAATTTAACACCCAAAATAAAGACCCAAAACAAGCTGGCAAAAACAGACTATTTCGTGAAAGATCTGAAGCTATAATCTCAGAATGGACATGCATGTGGCTCAAACTTTCTGTGACCAACTGGAAGTGCAAGTTGTGTAATGCAACATAAAAAATTAAATCAACACTACTGCCAATCTTTTGGTGAAACTATACAATTCATGGTATTTGCCTCATTTTGTTTGCCTTACTCTCCAACTCTGCCTCGACTAGATATCACAGAATGTCAAGAATCCCTCAATCTAATTTCACTTTTGCATCAAAATAAAACAAAGAAATGAGCCCATCATTACATGATGAAAACATTACGTAATTTTAAGACTTTTTCAGACTTTTTAATGACCCGCGGATACCTTGTCTCATTCACTTTTCACTACACATGCCACAAATTTGGAAAAAACAAAACAGTAAATGTGGTTTGGCACAGTGTGTGTGGGCGCACAAGTATGTGCGTGTGTGTGTGTGGGCGGTGATGGGCTCTGTCACAGACCTGCCAGGAGATTGCAGGATTGCATCATTACGCTCTACAGTGGTGTGTGTGTGTGTGTGTGTGTGTGTGTCTGTGTGTGTGTGCTGTACGAGTCTGGTCAATGTATAAGCTGCTCTTCCGGTCCCCTCTACCCAGAAAGAGTGAGTGATTGAGCGGAGTAAGGATAGATAGATAAGAGAGACAACAAACAACACACTGTACCCAGTGGCCCTGAGAGAGAGGGGGAGAGGGAGAGAGAGAGAGAGAGAGAGCAAGACAAAGAAAATGCAGCTTGTTAAAAGACTGGAGCAACACCTAAGTACAGAAAAATACACAAAATGAAAATAACTTTATGGAGGGGGAAATGAATCCTTTCTCCCAGACATAAACAACAACCTTGATAGACAAGTCCTATCGGTCTGACTCATCTGCCTCCATCGTACTCTCGTCCTTGATCTGATTTATTTCTCAATGTTTTCGAGCAGACATACAGTCTCCGAGCCAGAAAAGCGAGTGTGCTGCACAGTGTGGCATTGTGTGCGCGACTCCTCAATTTCCTACCAAGCTTTGTGTAGTCAAGAGACTGCAGAAAGCTTGAATGGAGACCAGTCACACTTTATTCCAGGGTGGGAGATTAACACCAGCCACAGGTTAATTTTGGCTGCAGATGATATATCTCTACCAGACACTTAGAAGACTGATCATAAGTAAGCATCATTTAGAGGTCTAATTTAAAAAAAGGCTAGTTGGTAAAGCAGTGTAAGGGGCTGATGGGTTCTTGGGATATACCATCCATTGTAACCAGAGAACAACATTGTTGATACTCTCTGAGGTGTGTCTTTTGGGGATTACAGCAGAGTTTGAATTGAAAACTATGGGAAACTCAATAGCCTTCTAGCCTGTGGCTGTGAGCTGTCACAGGCTGATCTATTATCTATCCATCCATCAGGCAACTTGACGCCTAAAGGACACGGCTAACATGCAAGACATCCGGAAGAGACGGACAGTGAATCAGTCCTGGGGGGGGGGCTGGTAAGGCGATACCTGTGTATCTGCATGGAGGAAGACAGATGGAGAGAATGCAGGACAGAGGATTATGAAGAAACATAACAGCAGAGGGAGAGGAAAAAAAGAGATAGAAAAGGGTTGAAAGGAGAAAAGGAAAAGGGAGGTGGAGAGAGATGAGTGTGTGACAAACGGAGGGCAGACAGATTGAGGGGGTAAGGGGAGTGGAGAAGCAGGGGGTATGGGGTGACAGCCGAATGCAAGTTCAGGGTTAAAATAACCTTACCATCACGCGCACGCGCACGCGCACGCGCACGCGCACGCGCACGCACACACACACACACACACACACACACACACACACACACTCTCTCTCTCTTTGACTCCCAGAGGCTCCCTTTCCTCCAAGGCCCTCCAGGCATTCAGAGACACTCTCCACAAAAAGCATAGTCTCCGGTCACTGCTGCTATTCTGGGAGGTTCCTCTCCTCTCCGCTCCGTCCTCCCCACCTCCCTCCATCCCCTTTCCTTCAATCTTATTCTCATTCTCTCTCTCTCTCTCTCTTTCTCTCTCCCTCCCTCCTTTTCTCCCATGGCTGTACATTGACGGTGACATTTTTTTATTTCATTTTGGGGTTTTTTTTTTAAAAAGGAGCATTATGTACTCCTAAATTGAAAACAACAAAAAGCACAAGATTGAAATTAGGAACACAGTCTGTGAAAAATAACTGAACATATCCTACTTTGAATTTCATGTTGCTCAATTGCTTTTTTTTTTGTGTTTTTTTCTAGGTACACACGCACGCAGGGAAGGAAGGTTTGGCTACAGGCTTTCATTTTCCCCCTGGCCTGAGAAGACCTCTCTGACTGACTGGCACATATTTGCTCTCATACATCAAGGTCCTAGATTCAAATCCAGCCAGGTACTGATCCATGCTGTGGACAAAGCAGTAGCATTCAAACAACCAAAGCAGAGCTGCCGCCTTAAAGTCAGACTGAAATCAAAGAAGAAATGACATCATCATAAACTTACTTGAGTCTGAGGTAACACTTCACTTCACACAGGCCTTCTTCCAGTGTATAAAACTGTGTATTAACCTGTGTATTACCTATATACACTATATATGCTGTATAATGTACATGCATTGTGTTGTTGCACCCTTTAGGATAGGAAGATTTTTAGAGTCACTGCTTACTAAACTTTTCCACAGGTTAATACATAGCTTAATACACTGGAATAAGGACATTGTAAAGTTAAGCGTGACCATGTGAGTATTATACTATGTATCCATAGTATCGACATGTCTTTCCATATCTAAACAGATCGTAACACTTCAGTCACAAAGGCCTTGGTCAGACATCAGATATTTGTTACATACAGTACCCCCGCCAGCAGAGAAAGGACGCCTGGCTTGACCTTACTAATAGTGTTGTGAGATAAGCATCTTTAACAAGGCCGCCACTCCTCCTGCCTTCAGCACGGTTCCAATTATAGAGCCATTTACAGGCCTAAACGCTGATGGTCTGGCTCTGATAAGGAAACAACCGGCCCGGTACCAGTGTTCGGTCATTTGACAAAAAAAAACAAAAACAAACATACAAAGTGTCAATGCATGTATCCACTCACACAAAGGCATGTTGGCATAACTCCTACTTTCACACATACTCTTACACACATACACAAACCCCTTCCTCCCTTCCTCTCCCTTTCCCTCCCTCTCTTTCACACACTCAAACACACACACACACACACTGCAATCCTAATTCGTCTTTGAACTGAGGCACACAGACACCTGTCTGGGTGTGCTTGGCTGGCCAGCATCCGGTGCGTGGGTCTATTTGTGGCAGAGGAACAGAGAGGTTCCTGTTGAAACCCACTGGTGTGACTCTCACTGCCTCCTACCTCATCAGCTGAGCATTGTTATTCTGCGGACTGTATCCCACAAATAGGAAATAAAGCTGGGATATTCTGGGCCCCCTCTGGGCATACAAACACAGGCCTGATGAAATAAAAAATGGTCAACCGCATTCATCATGTGTTTATAAGTGTGTGTGTGTGTGTGTGTGTGTGTGTGTGTGTATGTGTGCTCTTTTGCAAGCAGGAGACCACAAAAACACTTGCCAGAATCAACATCATTTCCCTTTTCTTTAGTATTCTGTCACGCTATCTTGAACACACACGCACAGGCAAAACCACCAGCGCGACCCCAGATGACATCATCGCCGGTGTTTGCTCCTCCACATTTCAAAAGGTGAATAGTTCCCATTCAGACGCACGGTGAGTCGGCCCGCTGGCCCCATCACTGGGCCACAGTCACTGTTTGACATGATCTCATGTCTGCATAGCTCCCACACTGAGACAAAATAACAATGCCAGACGGACTCTCACAAAGACACCTGAACTCATGTGTGTGTGTGCACAATGCATACACTGTGGCAAAAAAATAAACATGCACAGCACACAGTCACACCCACTAGCATTGAATTCAGAAACAAGAGGGTATTGATAAAGTGCTATTGCCTGCACTACTGATTCTATTGTGTGCGCACGTGTACACGCACACACACACACACACACACACACACACAATCTCACCTGCAGTATCTGAGTCAACAGCAATGGAAAGCTCCTCTTTTTCTTTCCTTGTCAGCAGCCTCTGCCCTGTAGACGCCGTGGAGGCTACTAGCAGGTTGAAGACGGAAGGTCAAAGGTCGCTGACGAGGCCCCCAGTCCGTGGAGGTGAGATTTTGCCTGGCTACACGTCCATGGCACGGTGAGGTCGGCGCCCGCTCACATGATTTCATCTCCATCCATTGGTCAAACACATACCTGGGAGGATGTGGCAGGAAATGCCTGGAAAAGTGAGGAAAAAAAAATCTGATTATAGTCTGATGGGGGCTGAACATCCAACTGCAACGATAACAATAGATCTAAATCTCAACATTTTTCTCATCACAAAACATTGCACAGATTCTTAGGAGAACAATCATCATCAACAATCGAAACTGACTCCATGGAGCTTTTTAATCACCTCCGCTGTAGATCTGCTGTATCTTCACTTAGCCTGTTCTGTTCTGAGATGCTGTGCATCTGGGTTAGGCAGTGGGTGTGCATTTGACTGATAAAGAGCAGAGAAAGCCCTAGCAGCATTGTGTCTCCCCCTGTCCTGAGTGACTGGATGTGAACCAATACGGGTCTCTGTGCACCAAGGAAAACACCACACACTGTCCTGATACTGTGATGAGAGAGTGAGTCAGAGCCGGGGCCCTGGCGGGGGGGGTTACAGGGTTTCAACAGAAAAGGGCCTCACTGCCCTGGAGGGCCCCCTACAGACACATGCACTCACACTCACACACACACACACACTCACACACACACACACACAGTTTGTGCACATGATGAACGCACAGACGGATAATAAGGACAGTATGTTCTTGGGGACAGGACAACAAATGCTGCAAGGGTGCAAACTGAAAGGATGAGTTAAATATATGATAAATATATTCATTCTAATTTGAGTTATCCACCATTTGAAAAATGTTACCCCTTCTCTTACAAAATGTTTGATAGCACAAAATTAAAACAAATGATGGTACTTTTTAAAGGACAGTAGGTCAATGTAATCCTTGATTGAAAACATGGTAACACTTTTATAGAGTAGATCCTATATATTTTAGAGATATTGAATGAGGACCTTTTTCCGGAAGAGAACACAGACACACATCATAACATTTTGTAATATAAGTCATCATAAAAATCAACTGCTTTCATTCAATAGCCAGTCAAAGTTTCCCATACCTGAAGTATCAAATGTGTTGCATGCAGTGGCAAACAGCTCTAGCCTTGTTTTCTCCTTTTGTATTTCAAGGCAAACGAAACCTTAGACCTATTGAGTTTAACCGGAAGCCAAGCTTTCAGCAACAACCGTCCACCCACTCACACATTAACCACCGAACACAATTGCAACAGTTGTACTGAGCGTCTGAGAAGTGAAACAACTATTGGGCTTACTACTTACTATGGTGTAACTAACAACACTGTTTTAATGAACTTATTTGATTAAGATGAGACTGCACTTTATTGATCCCCTGGGGGAAATTCAGGTGAAGATGAAGTCATTTGAACGGTGTGTCACACCGTTCTAAGTACATTATGTATTAGAGAGATTTTTATCCACTATCTCCACAGTAATATTGTGTACTTACAATACTTTTCCATAGGTTAATATGCAGGTTAATCATATTTTTGATTCATCAATTGGGAAGTCTGTTCAAGATCTGATTTGCATGATTTGATATAGATCCTGAAAGTACAATTAAAAAACCCACTGAAAATCATAGCATTCTAATTCACTGTATAGCCTGTGAAATCAGTAACCTACAGTAGGCCACAACCGGAAGCAACTTCCCAGGCTGGATGTGAATTGACTTGACATTGTTCCAGGCCAGGTCTGTGGGCCGGGTTAGGAATGCCCGCGGGGCAGCATGAATGAATCAATGTGATTCACATGAGCAGGAGGACACAGTCCACCCACCACCTAGTAAAATAGAAAGCTGGGGCCTACAGTGCCAGAGGAGAAGCTCACAACAAGAACAAACACCAAGCTATTCTTCCTCCCTGCCTGTGCTCCACAAATGACTCCTTTGTCCATGAGAAAACACACACACACACACACACATCAGACACACACGGAGGGAAGGGTTACATATGCAACACAAACGCCGCCCCAGAAACACACACCGACCGCATGCAAGCTTGTAGGCGCGAACTGTAAACAAACACACGCACTCAACAGTGCAGCAGCTTTAAAGTGACAAATAGCCCCAGGCGTGTCATTCATTTATCGACACGCACTGTCCATGCATTACTGGCCGGGCTGAAACAGTAAGCCGCGTCTTTTCCTATTGACAACAATCTGTAACATGCCGGAGGATGACATCGCACGACCCCAGCGGTTTTGACATTTCTCTTATGCAACTCTCAGCGGGCAGGACAGGGAGGAGAAGATAGTTTATGGTTGCAGCCCCCACCCTGACACACACACACACACACACACACACACACACACACACACATACATACAGACGCACCACCCACACCACCCAGTCTCAAGAGAGTGTAAGAAAGGCCAAAAATAAACCCCACACACAACCAAGCCCAGAGGCCACTTAAAACACTAGAAAGCAGCTCTTGGGCCTAAGATCTACTGACACTGCTTGATGTAAACTATGCATAGGCAAAGTGATTTAACCACTGATACTGTACTGCAGTGTATATTACATATAAACATTGATAAAAAATGTGTTAATTTAACCTAGCTCTTTATCTAATCAAACAAGCTGATAATTAACCTGGACTAGTAAAATCTGGTTAACCCTAAATCTGTCTCCCCTGTCTCTTCCGGTGCAGAGTCATTGCTGATTCATGCACTCCAGTGTCAACAGAAAAGCCTTTCATTCATGCTGCCGTCCCACTGATGAAGTCAGCATGGCACCACTCACGAAAAAAAAAAAAAAACCCACAGTGTTTTGAATGGCCTCATCTTTAGTTTACCAGGGCCTCTTGAACACCAACAATGGCTTTTGTCTTAGACCAGACTGTACTTTAAACATGGGCACTAACAGATGACATTAGTACATGATGTTGACGGCACTTGTGGTTTGGCAGTGTCATGTACTCATGACATTGTTTGGCCAATGACTTAACTGCTTGTACGGTCCACTAAATCAGAAACTGCAAGAAAATTATTTTATTTTATTCTTGTCTGATATGATGTTAGATTCAGTTCAAGTCACTCAGTACAATCAGTTCAGTAGCACAACTCAGCTTAGATTTCAAGGAAGTCACCAAAATAAGCCAAGTCTACCCGGCACAAAACAAAATATACAGGCTCTACGGACAATGGAGAGTAACATTGCCAGCTGCTTAGACTACTGGTAATGAGAGATCGACTAACAGAAGCTAGGCCAGCTATATTCTTTCCAGAAGACAAAGCAAAGCCGTGGCAGGTCATTTGATACAATAGAGGAGAGCAATACTCCACCAGTCAACAAGGAAGGGGAGACAGTGCCATGGAAGGGATGAGGGGGGGTGAAACACTATCTCTCACTCTCTCTCACTGGTAGAGGAGAGGAGACAGTGAATCCAGTTCTCTCTCTATCGCTGTCTGTCACACACACGCACGCACGCACGCACACACACACACACACACACACACACACACACACACACACACACACACACACACACACACACACACACACACACACACACACACACACACACACCTAGGCCTGCTAGGTAATAGCATTATTTTCTTCTTTCAGTGGGGCTAAACTATATTAAAAAAAAACAAGATGAAATATCTCTGCCATTACTTTGTAATTACACAGATGACACAAATTAACAGAAAAAGGGAGTAATTGTACCATATCGCCATTTAACATCATGAGTGGGATTACAGTATGCCAGTAAGAGTGTTACTGCCTAATGTTTCAGTTTGTTTGCTTATCTAGCCTGAGCTTGGCCATAACCCAGCCTGTGTCAGTGTGTGTCTATATACATGTGTAGACTGATGGGTGCAGGGATGGAAACCTGGCTGGTGGTGATATAGATCCATTACACAGTATTAGTGTGGTGCTGGCTAGAGAGCAGCTAGTAGCTGCTGCAAACTTCAATGTTTGCTACTGCTTTAGTAAATTTGATAGTTATCCACATAATCGATTTTGTTAGCTACTGGTTGCTGCTACTGTGATTTTTTCCTACAGTGACAGCTTTACAGCAATTACATTGGCACAGACCATATTCATTAAGGTTGGAGGAGTAGTAAAAGAATCAAATAGCTTTGACGAGAGCCTTTATGCGGGATCATTGTTCACATTGTGATCGTAAACCTGCCATTAACAGGCGAGCTGGTCTCAGAGCAGCACTTAACTTCCTGGACACTGACACTGGTATCTTATCCTTAACTGTCATTTTAACTTACTGACCCTATTCCAGGTGAATAGGCTTATCTGCACATATTTCTTATCAGGTGCAGTATAAACTACGGCTTGGATTACTCTTAGTCATCGAGTGTTTTTAAACTTTTTTTCCCCCCATGCAGTAAGGTGGTGCAACACTCCCGCAGGCTGTAACATCCTGTCGGGTAGTTGGCAGTGCCCGCAGTTGGCACTTCTCCTGCATTGCTAACTGCTCGCTGGGCATCAGGCCAGTATTGACAGACAGTTTCCTTGAGGTTTACAATCCATCTCACATGTCCCATCACCTGTAATCATTCTGTCGGAACAGTAATAAGTGTTTTAACGCTGGCTTCATTAGAAGTGTGTGTTCGAACACGCCGAGCAGGAGCGCCTGCTTCCTCTCAATTTCAAGTGGACTCTTTTTAGGAATTTAAGAGCATACTCAACCCTCACATGCCATGCAGCGTCACTGGGTGGGTGCTTCTTGGCATATCCCATAGTTTAATTGAATAGTAACAAAATAAATTGTAGTTTTTGGTAAATTCTAAGTTGTTCTTGAGGAACTAACTAATTCTGTGAGAAAAAGGCAAGGCTGGTCACTGTTTTTCTCTTTTCCCAATGCTTAATTTGCCTCAAAATTGGACTCAAACCCTAAAATCTAATAATACCAGTTGATATTCAGTCACAACCAGCTGTGTTAAACTTGCATTTTCTACTTGTTTCGTTTTTACAAAAAAGTAAATCGTTAAAACGTCACCAGTCCTATCATTACGATTTGCACACTGGCTGTATCCGTCACTAAATCAGTCTTGAATGAGAAGAGCATGACTGGCTTTCTGGCTTTTATTGTGTTTAACTGCATTTGAAAACAAGTCATATGACTGTCAGCCTCATCCTATTGGTTTGGTAACTAATGGAACATCTGGCCAGTGTTGGATTTTGGCTTTTGTACACTTTTGGCCAATAGAATAGAATAGAATAGATAACTAACAGCAAACAAACCTTTTCGTTTTCACCATTTTTCAAAAAGATATATCTTTCCTTGTGTTTTTTCTTAAAATCTCACACCCCTCCATAACAACAATTAAGCGCCAACCATAAATTGGTGTTCCACCTTGTAAATCTAGTGTCATCTGACCAGTTTGACCTCGTTTCAGATGACACTCTTATCCAGAGCCATTTACAATGAGTGAGCACTTAGAGCTTCAATGTTTTACTTCAAAACTTCAAAAGGAGTGGACATGTTGGCTGCTGTGGGGGACTGAACCTCTCTAGCCGCTGCCGTACTTCACCACATCAGAATACAGAAATACAGTAAGAAGACTGGCATCCAAACCAGGATTTTGTGTTTCTCATGAATTTGCTCATCCCATGCAGCTCTCTACAATCTATGCCTCTGATGCTTTCACTGGCACACTGTATATCTGTGCAAGTACTCCCACTATCACCAGAAAGATGTAACAGTGCAATACTTGGTGGAAGCCAGAGTTTGAGCCCCGGATCTTGTGCACTTCAAACACCAACTGATCCTACTGAGCCATTTACAAGCCACAGTATGCGAAAAAGCCAAAGGAGTCAAAGTCAAATGCAAGCCGCTGGTGTACAGCCTGGGGTGATTTGAGGGGTCAGGAGGTGCAATGGAATGGCGCTCCCCTTATTAACACAAATTATTACATGAATGTGCCTTATTTTAGGGATCTAGACCTGGTCTGTCTAGACCCATTGCCCATTAGATTAGTCACAACAACGCCGAGAACACCTAGAGGGATTTACAGGTGGATTTTCGGATTCCCTCTACTAGATTGAACCCTAAAGGGTACAGCAAAAAAAAGCTCTGCACTTTCCCCATTTATGTATTATTTAAACCCCCTCGACTGGACATTTCTGGACAAAAGTAAAACCACTTACTGCAGTTAGGGTTGTAAAGGGAGGTGATATTCCTGTGAATTTTCAGAAACTCTCCATGGTCATTTTCCACGTGGGGAATTTATGTGAATTTTCAAATCGATGCAACAAACAGCCTGACATCACTCTCCCCGACTGTATCTTGTGTCGAGCAGGTTGAGGCACTCTCGTCTGATGTCTTGAGGCTTTTCACTGATTTACAGGATAAGATCAGTGCCGCGCTGCCATTATCTCTACTGCTCGGCAAAGGAGAAGGCAGTTATCGATTTCATCCAAGCAATTCACACAGCTGCCGACATGTTCGGCCCAAAGTATGCTGGGAAGTAACGCAGCCTGTCTAGTGAAAAGATAACCTCAGCCACCTTCATACTGATGAAGGGAAGGTTCTACTGTAGGAAGTTTGGCCAAATTCACAACCAAGGATGGTATGTGGAAGGCGGATGCCATATGGGACGCCTCCAACCACATCACAGCATCCACCTGGTGGAAGGGACTGTCTGCGTGGAGAAACTCATTGTTTCCTCATCAGGGAATGTAGCTAGAAAGAATTCTGACCAACAAGTTTATTTTCTCAAAAGGAAGTAGCCCCTTTGTCTGAGAAATTATTGCATTTAAAATGTAAAATGTGATTCTAGTGGCTGTTAAAAAAGAAAAAAAAAATGTTGGTAAACTGCTTTGAAACAGCATCATGTTTGTTGAGATTTTCCTATAAAACACTTATGTCCCGAACACCGTTTTATCCAGTAGTGTCTCATAGTGAAATATGAGTATACAGACAACGGATTAATTAAAGATATTTCTAAGTATGCAAAATAAAATCAACAGTATAAACCAAAGTCAAATATTGACTGTGTCACACTGAAAGCCAATGAGCTGTGAACACATTATAATGTTTTTAAATGCTCAAATGCTTATCGACTGGCTGCTCCAAACTGCACTCAGGACCCAGTGAGGCTCTGAAAGTCCAGCAAGACTCAACTTCTTTTAGAGGTTATATCTGTGTGTGTGTGTGTGTGTGCATGTGTGTGTGTGTGTGTGTGTGTTACCTTCCTGTCGGCATGCGTAGGTGGATTTTGCAACATCAAAACACACAATCAAATCACAAAGAAGACCCATGGGGATCCAGCAACACACAGCTACACGATTTATACACAGCCTACTGTATGAGAGTGGATTGGACCTTGCCCTGTCGAACGACAGTGGGTCAATCTGATTTTACAGTCTATGACTGGCTACCATTAAGGTGAATTGGCCCAATAAAATTAGTTACAGGCAAATGGCTTATGTAATGTTAAGCATAAAACTATGAGCATTACTGCTCTACAGATAATGGGAGCAATTGAAGCAAGCCAGTAATGTGTGTATGATGAGTCAGGTAGGTGTGTGTGTGTGTGTGTGTGTGTACAGAACAAAGGAGAGGAGTACAGAGATAGTGAAAGATAGAGAGTTTGCACTGACAGACTCAGATTTCACTCATAACGAAGATACAATACTGACAACAATCCACTCAACAATCACTCACTCATTATGCTTGTTGTGACTTATGCTCTATGAGGTTTGTGTGTGTGTGTGTGTGTGTGTGTGTGTGTGTTCTGTGGGATTTAGCAAGGCTGGGCCAGGCTGAGGTGAAGTGAGGTTTACAGTGTAGGAGGGAGAGAGCTTTGTTCTGCTGCCCTCGGGCCTCATATCTGACACCAGGTGTGTCAGGTGTGTGTGTGTGGGAGACAGAGAGAGAGTGAGACAGAGAGAGAGAGAGAGAGAGAGAGAGAGAGACAGAGAAAGAGAAAGAGAAAGAGAGAGAGATAATACACAGCAAGTGGGAACAAGAAAAGCCCCTATGAAGCGAAGCTGCACATTTTTTCTTTCCCCACGTCTGTCGCATGTTTTCTTTGCTTTGATGCGTTTCATTCATCCTAGGTGGCATCTCTTCGATAATAATCCATGCTCTAGTTTTTTTTTAAATAACTAAAACTAAAAACTAACAAATAACCTATAACTGGCCACACCAGGGTTCAAACTCAAGGGTCAGAAGCTGTTTCCTGATCTTATTTAGCTAATCTAATTTATTGAGAATTTTCCACAGCTATTGTAATTTTCCCCATGATAGGGACATCATTCTGGAGAGATTATAAAACTCATCCGCTGTTTATGCATTCAAGTTTGTTTCTCATCTGCCTTTGTATCAACTGTAAGTGCTATAATTATTCCTTCACTGGTCGGATTTGCATGAAATTTGGTGTGTATGTTCCAAAACAAGGTCCTAGCATGGATGGGGAGTTTCATATTGACTTCATAAACTCACTTTGAGTTACACCAGTCACATTTATTTGCAATTTAAGAATAACTGGATAAGTTCTATTACAGTTCTATTACCTGAAATGTCCATAACTACTAGGCAAACTGTGCAAGAGATATAGCTTTTTATTTTGACTTTCTCCTCTTAAAGTAGGCCTACACTACCTAACAAAATGGGGTCTCCTTGCATGATATGAAGTTGTGGGATCAAGTTGCAGTCTCATATCTCCAGTTACCTGTCTCAGCATCTCACAGGACATTGGGAAACCTATTGTTAACTGCCACTTTCTCTATCCCTATATAGGCCTAACCCAAGTTTATAAGTTAATGTTACTACCATCAGGGTTGTGTAACAAAATGCTCCAGTGTTTCACAATAGGCTGTGACAGTTCTCACCTGTCTTTCCCGCCTTACAGCCTGATAAAGTGACTCTGACATTGCATTAGACAGAGTTTGACAAGGGGCTACAGCCATGAATGAGTATTTTCGCATTGCCTTTTAGCTGCAAAGCTAACAACGAGATGTGAAAACGAATAGCTACAAAGTTGTTTTTGTTTTGTCACGGAGGTCTTTTCAGTGAGGGCACCTACCTGTCAATCTCAGCTCTGTCACTTGCTGTCCCCTCCCTCCAGTTTCGCGGCAGTCAGTGTGTTTGGCTCTCCGGCAGACCAGCTACAAGTGAAAAAGTCTTGTCATCTGTGAGGCTTTACCGGCCTCGGCCATGGCGTCACTTCGGCTAAACCTGAACAAAGTTTACAGTGCTCGGACGCCTGTGTTTCATGCTTCACTTGCACACTAGTCCTGTCCCAAGTTACAGTCGGGGGTTCGCGTACTGGCTGCTGGCGTCACCAGTCACTTCTTTGCTGTCTTTGTACACCCCGAAGATCGTCTATAGTTTGGAAGATGAATCACTCCATAGTTGAAACGACGACAACAACAAAAACTTTTCTGTATAAATAATTCCTCCATTTGGCGTTTATTTTTTAATATAACGAATATATCTGGAGGGTGTACTGTACAGTTTTATAGAATGCACGTCTACATGCTTAGACACTTTCTGCACATATCGTTGGCCCCCTGTAAACCTATAGTGTGAGTCTACCTGTTTTAGCCTGACCAGTTGGAATTGTCAGTTGCAGTTGTTTACATAATCCCCATTTCCTCTATTTGTATTTATATCCTATTTTTCTTAGACGTGTCTTATTCATTAACATTTCATCTAAACTCATCCAAGACTCTGGTCTGCATTTTGTCTCCCCCGCCGCAGAAATCAGCGGCCGAGTGAAAGCTCTTGCTTCTTTCTCATCTTTGCTGCACGCTCAGGCTGTCAACCCACTCTTAAAGGAACATGCCCCAATTTTGTAATGCTGCTACACTTCATGATTGCAGCACCTACAAGCTGAGCTTAAAGTGCTGCAGTCAAGACAATTACAGACATATAATGTAGAACAGTGGTTCCCAAAGTCAGGCTCTGAGACCACGAGCTACCCTTGAGGGGTTCAATAGGATCCCCAACATGTGAGGAATAGTTGAATTTCGCTGTTGTTTCACACACTATAGCTTTTAACACAACCAGAGTCCTACTGGTTTTCTCCTCTACCTGGTAGTTAATGACATTCACCTGGTGTAATCAGGTGAATGTCATCAACTACCAGGTAAAACAGAAAACCTGATCCCAATGAGAGAATGCATGAGGACAGATACTTAAATCCTCACTCCCCACCTTAACAGTTATGGAATTCTACACTAAATCATAACTTGCTTGCAAAAATCCTCTCAGAATGGGTTCCTCGGGACAAAAATACTTTCAAATAGATGTTTATGGTTTAATGTGTCTATGCTTGACATGGAAAATTTTGGGAGCCCCTAATGTAAACCTCCAAAACATCCACAACATGAATGACTGTACTTATCTAAGAGACTGAAGATGATCATGGGTCACATGGAACTTGGTCAAGAATATATAGTGTACTATGTCTCCATCATCTGGTCAAAGGCTGTCATCATATCAAAATTTTTTCCTCGATTGTGCAGGAATCAGACACTTCTTCTGAGGCTGGCATCATTGGTAAAAAAAAAAAAAAAGGATGATATAGGAATAAATAGGTTCAGATTTGTTTTTGTATTGACACAAGTCTAATTCAACTCAGTGTTATAACTTTGATTTGTGCATTGTAACCTCGTGATAGAACTGCTAGAATTACAGTAATGTACATGCCTACAGGATATTTCATGTGTGTATGTTCAACTCATATTGTGAGGTGCATTTCAAAGTATATCAGTATTATGAACATCTCATTCATTATGTTCAGATAAAGGTTTATAAATAAATGAAGCAAAGTAACTTTTAACTTCTCGATGAGTCCAGCTACCACACTGACATTTATGGAAACTTTCTCTGTAACCTGCAGCCATGTTTTCCATTCAGCTTTTAATCAATCACTGATTTCTTGTTGCATTTCACGTGATTCCAATTGTTCAATACAACTGCAATCAATCATTAAATTTGACTTTCATCTTCAAACCAAGACTCCACACTCATTACCTTGAAATGATTTATTGCAGCAACGAAAAAGGATAAGCTAAGCAAGCTTGTATACAGTTTCAGAAAAAAAATCCACATTGAATTTAAAAACAAACCCACATTTTCTCATAATAATGGACCGGCCCCCAAAAAAGGAGACTTTGCAGACCAATTCCTACAAATTCTCCATCCTCACAGTAAAGAATGTTTCCATTTCTGTGAGTGTCACTGGGTTGTCAAGTTTGGAAATGCCCAGTTAAATGCATTTAGCTCAGAAAATCAGTTTAATAATTCAACCTATGGATGTATGAATGGTTAAAGATCATTTCAAATGGGTTACTGAACCAATACTGAGCCATTTAATTCAATTATTCTATTGAGGCATACAAGGTGGTTTTAAATGCTCAGTTAAAAAACAAAAAACCCTTGCAGAGTGAACAATGAGTGATGGTGTGACCAGACTGACATTAGCTGAAGTGAGGAGGGCCTCATCACTTTCTCTTACCACATTCAATCTGTTCAATTTTAAACTATATAAGGAACTATATGAAATCCAATTCATACATGGAATATTAAAGAGCCTTTTTCTTTTTTCGCTAATTTGTTTCGATTATTTTCCTATGTATCGTTGCCGTTAACTTCATCTGAAATGTGGCCTTGCATGGTAGACATTTACACCAATAACTTTTGGTTTCAGCAGACAACAGGCAAAAAACAATAAACTACCAAAAGCATCAGAAGTATAGTCAAAGAACTACAGCGATTTCAAAACGAGTGTTGATCATCGAAAACAAATATACATCCTCTAAAAACTCTGAAGTATCTAGGAACTCAACACTATTATGCAGTCGCGAAACAAAAAGGCACAGGTAAGCCCCTTTAAAGAGAGAGAATGGACACATACATAAGAAGGGAGGATGTACTTTCACACGGAATCATTGAAGGACAAAACAAAAAACCCCATTTCTGTGTGGCGATCTCTTGTGGAAATGCGACCCCAGATATTTTTGTAACAATTTCTTTCAAAAAACAGAAACAGACATTCCACATGGTCTGAGCACTAAATCAGTTCTGTATGCAGCCCAAGGAAAGACACAACAGGTTAACAGCACTTGATTTAAATAGAGACGCCAAGCTCCCTAAAGAAGTCCAGTGCAGAGTAGAGACGTGCAGCTCCTTCACCTTACTGACACAGATCGGAAAGGTTTTCATGAGAGCTTAATAGTGGCATAAAGGGACTGACTGCCAAAGAGTGTGCCTTTGGAGATCAAGTAACTGCATTTCCACCATATTGTTTAAACCCATCACTACCTTTCAGATCTGTGCACATATGCATCTCCAGCAGGTGAGATGTAGGTGAGCTGCAGGCCTCGTTCCTGCCCGAGAAGTAACTAGGTAAGTAAATTGTGAAGACATTAGCGTGGAACGTCACAGAAGGGTTGTAAAGATGCGGACAACAAGTGCATTTGTATTGCAATGTACTGTATATATACATAACATTATGGGAAACACTGTTCCCGATAATAAAAACATCCACTCCTACAGTGAAAATATGGAGGGCACTGCCTCCGATATGGATATACACTGGTAGGCAAAAACTACCTTCTTCTTTTTCACATTATGGAAGACACTGCTCCCGATAATGTTTTCAGGATGAGAAGTGTACGTGCACCAAGGGCCCAGTAGAGACAGACAGCCGGAAGGTGTTAGTTCATTAAAGGCAGCTCGCTGTAGAAATATCTCAAGTATCGGGATTTTTTTATGTGTGATACATGTGAGCTGGCCTAGCTTAAATGGTCAACCCGATGTCAGGTCAATGCGAAGATGTTAGTAATCTGTGAGGACAGGAGGTTTGTCATGAACTGCCCGACTGTTCTGTGGTCAATACTGGCTGTCGGTCAACAGGTATACTTCTTTTAGCAGATGCTGCTTTTGTCATTTCGACAGTATAACTGTCATAATTATGGAAGGCACTGCTCCCGATAATTATACATTTCTTAAAAAAGGCGTTAAAAAACACTATTTATAGTGAACCCTGCCACTGATAAATAAATAACAAAATAAATAGACGTACGGTTTCACTTTCAGTGCCACGTGGTTGAAGGCCTTCTCCCCTGGTGTTTGAAAAGCCTACAGAGGTTTGTTGATGGTGGCCGATTCAGACAGCTTACAAAAGGTTAACTGCAAGTGAATTGAAACTTGAAAAAAAAAAAAAAACCTTGCCTGCCATATGAGGACTTTAGAGTAAGTTTTCTTTAAAGATGCAGCACCAGTAGGAGACTGTACTGAGCAGTGCCAAGTAATAACAGCTGATTGTCTCATTCAGTGAACTCCTATGTGTTCTGTGTAACACCACTACTGTGCTACTGGAAATTAAGTCTCCTTAGCAACATCTGAATCTCTGATGCCTTCAACTGCATGTTTCAGCACAATATGAACCTATAGCTACCAATAAAACCAGCTCAGGTTTTACCTAAATATGAGGCTACAGCAGAGGAAATACCAGCAGTCTTGGATTGTAACAACGATTCTGATTATGGTAAACAATAAATTAACTATAATTAGCTTATTGTACCATACTGCCCTTTCGTTGTTTTTCATATCTGAGCTGGCAAACACAGCCGCGCCTGTGATTATGACCTGATATTGTGCTGAAAACGCATCAGGTTCACTATATTCAACTCATTCATGGTCTAACACCAATTAAAGTAGTACTGTCACATATGATGGCCATTTGAAGGTAGATATTACTAGCACCAAAATATTCAAGATGTGGTATTTGAGTACCACACATGGGAAAATTATTCTTTCCAAAAGCGGGAAAAACGTAATGGCCTTAGGATTACTTAACAAAAAACAATTGAGCTTGCTTTTTGTAAGGCAGTTGAACTGAATTTCAGTATTAAGTGTTTGTATTAAGTGTTTGTGTTTGGCTTTATGGAGGATTTGAGAAAGAAGAGAGATTAAGCAGTGTGTCATTGGAGTGTAGAAAACTGTGACAGAGGGGTGATGAGTGTAATATTGATATCCGTTTAGGAAACACCTCTATTTTTAAAAATTTCCTGAAACAGGCTAACCTCATTTAGAATGCCGTGCAACTGCAGCTGTTTTGCTAACGTTAGCGGCCTTATTGGTTTTCAGACTGCCAGTTGTGTTTTGTGGGCCAAACCATAGACAGGAGAGGGAGGAGAGGGAGGAGGGGGAGGAGGGGGAGGGAGGATGGATTTAGATCTCGTTATCCAAAGACCAGATGTCCCCTGCCAGTGAGTTGGCGCAGCCCTGGATGGTCCAGGTGGCCAGGGCGAACTGGTTGCGGAACAGGTTGGCGTCGGCCTCGGGGTCGCTGGTCCTGAGGGCCTCCAGGTGGTTGGACAGCGCCTTGAGGGTGTGGGGGCCCGAGCCCAGCAGCACGTGACGGAAGGGACTCTCTCTGGGAGACACGTACGGCGACAGGAAGTTCTTTTCCACCTATACAAACGGGAAGAGGAACAGAGGGACGGTGAGGATAAACATTGCTTTTTTGTTAATAATCTTGTTTTCACACAAATCTAAAAAAACAAAAAACAAATCATCTCTCCTGATGATCTTACCGTCATGATGCGATCATTGATGATGCGGCACATCTCGATGTCCTCCAGGTTGCTGTTCTGGATATCTGCCACCATTTGGCGAGAGGCGCGACTGTAGGAACCAGATGCCGAGATCAACCACTGCACCGTCAGGGCCTTGGGCAACAGCTGGGGCTGCATCTGGAAGCACACATGACATCCACAGGGGCCATTTAGCACTCTGAATAAACAATACTAGATGGAACTGCATCTGGGCGCACTCTGGTTACATCATCAAACCAGCAATTAGTCAAAAACTGTGACAGAATTAATTACACAGCGGAACAAATGGGGAAATCGGCTCCCTAACTGAACCAGCAGTTCAACAGGGAGTTACTTCACAGTTCATCATACTATAAAGCAAGGAATCTCTGTAAGAGTGTCCTTCGCATATCTCGAGAACCGTTCGTTCTCCCAAGGACGTGCAGTGTCGGATTGGACACGCGACACGTTCAATATTAATAAACTTTCAATAAACAAGCAAACAGCGCTCTGTGCAGCAGCGGGGCTCAAAGCAAGCGACTGATAGCCTACGCCTATTTTGAACGGGCACTGCACTAGTTCATTCAATTTCTCTACCCGCTTAATCCTTTTCAGGGTCACAGGGGGGTGGGGCCTATCCCAGCATGCACTGGGAGGAAGGCAGACAAACATGTTGGACAGGTAACACAGACAGACAATCATTCACACTCAATGTCATATCGATGGGCAATTTAGAATCTCCAAGCCAAGCATTTCAGAAATTTCAAATTGCTCCCTGGTGGCGTTGACCGCAGCTTTCATATCTGAATTTGCCAGATCTGCACATGGCAGAAAGTGAGAATAAGTCTAACTTCCTGACAGAAAATAAACTCACACTCACCCTCTGAACAGACTTGACTTTCCGGTTGATCTCTGCCACGCGACTGCGAATGATGCTGTCGTACTTCTGCAAGTCCATCCGCAGCAGGTGGTCGTGGACTAGTCTCAGGGCTATCTGACCCGCAAACTGGGCCGCTGTCACCGCCAGCCGAGGTGTCTGGTTGGACGTGGCCGCGTACAGCTTCTCTCGGGTGTCCAGCAGAGTGCCAAAGTACTGGTAGTCCTACAGAGGGAAAGAGCAGACGCGTCAAGAATTATGCTTGACCCGTTGGGAAACAAATATCCCAGGATCAACCTAACTTTGTTATATAATGGCTCAGTTTATAAGGTTTTTCAGTTTGATGATGTTGGATTCAACAAATTGCTTATTTAACTTACTACTGCAGCAGGCCGACTTGCTGAATTGGTGGCGAATCTAAATGAGACCGAGGGAATGCCAGAAAAGGCGAGGAAAGGATAAGCAGCATTGTCCAGTTTCAGAGGCTCCAACCTGGAAGACAATCATATAAAAGATGAAGACGTAGCTACGCACTCTCTCAACACATGAGTACAATGCATGGATAAGGTTTGAACTGCTAGACCGTTTAGAGCAGGGAGAATAGGCAGTGAATATTATCTCCAAACATGAGAACGACAGCTGGCCTACACATCCGATTTTGGACAGAATACTAGTGAGAAAAGCTTGGTTGCCAAGGGAACGCATCACACCAACTAGCCACTATGGCTCTGAATGAAACTACAGCCTGTTTTCTACACAGCCCACAAGTCCAACTTACACATCTGTCTCCCAGTTGGTCCTTGCAACCTGAGAAAAGAGAGTCATGGCGGGGTTGTTTGGGGTTTTCACCTAAAGAGAGGAGAGGTGAATTGTCAAATGGAATTCATATCTGCATATCATGTCCTATGACCCCAACACAATGGTACGGAGACACTCAAAATGGTCAAACGTTAAATGGTTAAACATGCTTTAAAGTCGGAAAGCTGTCATTTACCTCCTTCAGAGTGCTCTCAATCAGGCTGTACATCAAGGGACTGGCTGCAGCTTTGAACCCATCCAGACCTGGAAAAGAAGAATTACATTGAAATTTTTCATTTTGACATAAACTATTAAATCATTTTTGGGTGGTGTTATTTGAGATAATCTAAAATTAGCAAAGAAACGTAGGACAAATCTAGCTCTAGTTGCATCTAACCATGGGACAAGTCTGTCTGCAGTGCATAATACAATGTGACACCATGACCCACAGTTCATTACACTATGTATGACGGTGCATACCTGTTACAACGCCATCCAGGTTAATGTATGAGAAGGCTTTCATGCTCAGAGAGGACGGATAACCCTAGACATACAGGAAAGGATATGAGAGAAAAAAAACACAAAAGAGAACAAACACCAATCAGTATCCTACGGAGCCCCTAAAGGTGATATTTTTTTATCTTGTTCCCACAAGATAATTAACTTGTGCGCACAAGATAAAAAAATATCACCTTTCAGGACTTTAGGGGCTCCATAGCATCCTTACAGCATAAAACACTGCTAATAAAAATGTGTGGAAATGCAGAGGGGAAAAATGTCATTACGCAATCTCACCTCCAACCACTCGGTGGCGCCAATGCTCCCATACTCTCCAGCACTCCAGCTGGCAAACACAATGCTTCTCCTTGGCTTGAATCCATCTGTCAAGGGGGACACAAATGCACATAAAAAAAATAAACCTAAGGTAACCCACTGCCTCCACAGAAAGCACTATAAAGTATCTGGCTTAGCGGATCCAATGACCGGTCTCTTAATTCCCATATCCATTCCATCGATGTTCTTTCAGTCAAAACCTTACACTATTTTTCATCAAAAAAGGAAAGATCAGCTTGGCTAGAGACTGGCATCCGAGACTCACCGTTCTTCACCATGTCAGAGATGGAGCGTGCCAGCTCAACCAGGACACTGGTGCCCACAGTCGATTTGGCAAAACCCGGACCCCATGCATCCCTCTGGGCACCGAGAACCACATAACGATCTGAAAAAGGGGGCAAGGGGGGGTGGGAAATCAAGAGAAAAAGAAAATTATAGGTGGAATGAGTTGGAGAGTGTATAAATGATCAAGAACAGACAGGGCAAGATGCCGTAGCAAGTCAACTGTGAATGAATAGTACTAAATTTCAAACTTATTTCCTATTGCACTAGTGTAGCTCCCTAAAAAACACCCATTTCAACACAGAATAAGACAACATTGCTGCTTTCTCTCAATTCTTGATCTCAGTGGGACTCGCTGGTTGAATACACATAAGATGAAGCATTATACCTGAATCCACAAAGCCTTTGATGACTCCAAAGACATTAGTGATCTTTTTCTCAGTCACAACGTTGTTGACCTCCACGGTAGCAATGTCGGTCTCATCTCCCAGCCTGCCGATGCCTCCCCACTCTCCTGGCACACTCTGGCCCCCCAGCTGTCTGTGGGGGCACAAAGAACACAGGATGAACATACAAGAAGCCACCACAGAGCCACTTGTGCTAATCTGCAGCACACAGAACCATAGATCTGGACTATGCTTAGGTTGAATTCAAGAGTGCAACAGAAACGATGCAGACCATCGCAGTGCAAAAGAACATTTTGTGTCAACAGCCAAGGCATTACACAAAATAGCATCATCTATTTGTGACCTCTACTGCATAGAAAAGACTTTAAATTTTAGGTGATCCTTATATGCCAAGCCCTACGTCACGATGGTGTAAGCCGTGCGTGTTGAGATGGTCTGGGCCAAGATTGATGGAAGGCCTGAAGACAGCACAGGAGGAAACTGGGTGTGGTTGAAGGAGGGGAAGCCTGGGGTGTAGGGGTCCCCTGAACCCATATGGACCTGAGGGAGACGGAAGGAGGGTGGACAACGCAAGAGTGAGTTAGCTGCTATCTTTTATCTAAGTAGGTAGGAGAGAAATTTAAATTGGTTGCATTTTATCCCTCTGGTATTTATGACTTGCCTACTTCTAATCATGTGCTCTTGTTCATGCGTGTTGTCTTGTCCCCTCACAATCAAAGTTAGGCTAATAGCCAATAATTATCTATCTAATATACTCTTATCTAATATGTATAATATAATCTTATCTAATATACATTTAACTGGGAAAATAGATGAGGGGGGTAGGAGGTGTGATGCATTTACCTGCTGAGATGTGTCTTCAATATATTGAACTACTTACTAAGCATATGGACTCAAATATAAACATATGCCACACAAACAGCTGTCTGTCCACTAGGGCTCACCTTCAGCCAGTAAGTTACATTTAAAAGTTAAATCTAAATGTCCAGCACACTCACATGTCCAAACAGCTGGGTGTCATCCCTAATAGAGTAATCAGCTGGGTCTGGGTAGATCAGCACAGCAGAGGCATTCATTTTGGCAGCATTGGCTACCTGTAAGCACAGAATGAGAGAGAAATGGAAAGAAATTAATGAGTGAAGAGAGCATCCATACACCTCTTACAGTTTATCATTAATTCATTTGGTCATTTGTTTTACAAAGTAACATAAAAAGAAATGTACAAAATCTTTTTTTTTTTCCTTTCAATCAAGGATGTGTTAGTACAAGGACTTCAGAAAAAAAAGCAAAAGGTTTACAATGATATAAAAGGCACACATCATCCTCTCCTAAAAGCACCCACCTTCTCAGCAAAGCTGATCTTGCCAGCTCTGACCATGATCACCCTGCCGTTCAGGTTGATGTTCTTGTCCTGCAGCAACCCGAAGTCACTCGCCTGCCCGTAGTGCGCATAGAGGACAGCACCCTGGAAAAAAAAACAAGCCTACTGTTTAACCCCAGTGCTTCTTTAACTACAGGCCTCAAAACGTCTTTGTTCTCTACGTTTTTGTTTATTGCACTTTTTTCTGCTGTATGTATCAAATTCTTTTTTGTATCAGAATTCTCTGTTTGGACATTCTCCTTTTGTCCTGGTTGTGTGTGGATTCTGTTTTTCTTCCCGAATATTACAGCAGGTGAAATAGTGGAGTATAATATTCAACTCCTTGTGACCCCTCCCCTCCCCTCCTCGTAGTTTACCGTTGCTGTTCCGTTGCCACTATAGGACAGGAATCCAGTTGGTCGCTGCTCCCTCCCTTTGAAGACGACTTTGTTGGAGCCAGAAACCGGGGGGTCCTGAACCTTAATAAAGTGCTCATCAGACCAGGTTTTCATGCCGTACTCTTTAAACCTCTTCAGCACCTTGTTCCCCAGCACCTCATCACCTGGAGAACCAGCCTGGTGGCTGTTACTGGCAAACTCACTGGGGTAGAAGAAAATACGATATGAGGTTAAGGGCGGAGGCGTGGAGTCACGGTTAAAAATGTAATGCAAATAAAGACAGAAATCGCTCCTATGTCAGGCATCGATTGTCATTTAGCATTTTTGTTTGAAAGACTTTAAAAGGCCAACACTGCCTCACAGCACATTCCCCAGGCAAGGCGTAGGGTTTACATTCACCTGAAGGCGTCTTCGAAGTTGGGTGCGCTGAGTTTTTGAGCGAGAAGTTTCTTGACATCGTCCCAGTCCATGAGGGGAGCAGCACCCGTCTCATAGGTCCCCTGGGCAACGGTGTCATCGAAAGGGAGCATGGAGGCGGCACAGCTGGGAGCCAAGTCCTTCTTCCGATGGACCAGGTAGCCAATCAAGTAGCCTGGTGGTGGCAGTCGTTACAGGTGATGAACAAGCAGAGACAGACAGAGCAATCGCAATGACGCAGAGAAGAGGACAAATGACAGAGGATAGAATAAAGGCATCAAGTTACACCCTCAACCTCCAAGTCAGCACTTTGTAATGCTATACCGCCAGCTGAGAGTATAGAGCTCCAACGACAGTGTAGGCCTTATATTACCGCCCCAAAGTCCTTCCACTCAGCACCAGTAAAATTACAGTTTAGTGAGTCAACTAGCACATCCCAAAGCCTGACTGTCCTGAAGCATGCAACATTGACTATTTTAAAAACTCCAGTGAATCAGTTTTTACTTCCTGGAACATAGTAGCAGAACTTGTGCTCACCAATTAGAGTGGTATCTGTTTCCTGGCAACATCTCTCTCTGATAGCAGATTTCTCAGGGAGTATTAGGAACTATCTTTCTAATTTCAACTGTATAACTTAGATAGATAGATACATATTATAAAACATTTTATTTCCTCGACGAAAGAAACTTGACAAGATAAATGCAGCTGCTCCAGGATTCATTTTCTTTATCTGTCCATTTATACATCATCTCCATTTCTACCCATCCATCCAACCATCCCCTCTTACCGATGATGAAGATGAGGAGGGTGGTGGCCGCAATGAAGCAGATATTCTTGGGCGTGCGTCCGGGTTTGCGCACCACATAAGGGTTGTGGTTAGAGTTGTGGTTGAGGTGCTCTCCCACTCCATTGCCCCCGACCTCCTCATCCATGTCAGACGACAGCTTCATCTCCACCTGGCTGTTGTCGCCTTCCATGTTCTGGGTCAGGTTGAAGCGTGTATAGGAGCGCGGCTCCCCATTAAACTGTTAAGGTAAATAAAAGAACAATGAGATGCAATCATTCTGTTGGGGGAAAGCTAATTTCTTAATATTTCAGGTTTTAGGTGGCAATACTTACTATTTTGGATATCGTTGACCTTGCCTGGTCCATTGCTGCTTCTCAGGAATCTAAAAAGGGAGGCAAAGAAGAAAAAGGTTGAGTCACTTAGTCAAGAGTTAGGCCAAACCATTGACCGTCTTTCCCTGCCACTTTCACCTGGCCATTTAATACTTCATGTTTTTATAAAGGTTTTATTCCTGTACAGTGAATTAATATACTGTTTCATTTCTAAGAATAATGGGGTGTCCAAAGAGCATGTCCCACCCCTTATCCAAACATCCATGGGGTTTCCTATGGTGCAAACTAGAAAGGCAGCACTGTTTCCAGGCACAAAAGACCAGTGTCCAGCGCCGTGAGGTCAACACAGACTCCATGCCTCCATGTGAAGTCCATGGCCAGAAGAATACAATGACAGAAAAAAAAACTAACTTCCCACTCGCTTTGATTCAACAGACAAGCCAAACAAAACAAGGTTTCAACCGAGCAGAGACACAGCACCTGAAATGCAAGACTGCTGTATATTGACTTAAATGTTATAATCCCTGACCAGCGTAATAAGAACCATGCATGTGATCGTCCTCTGGAGAGAAGGCTGCTCTGTAAGGTGCTTCAGCTCCACAAACATTAGAAAACTAAGTTCAGGTTGAGCATCTTTATAGAATAGGTACTTGTAAGTGACAGGACAGTGAAGTGAGCAGCTATAACTTTGCTAGAACTGTGGTGACATTTGTATCCCTTTGGGAAAATAGCCAAACAACAACAACAGTGCTACACCAAAATGATACACAACAGTGGCAGCACTTCTCCTTTACTGAAAAAGTAAAATAGTGGGAACAGTCTCTATTCTCATCTTCATAGGAGTAGTACAGCTCAAAATCATGCCCTGAATTGTGCATATGACTTTTGAGCGCTGTTGCCTTGTTTCAATCAGTCTTAGCAAATATTCAGTTTTAACCTTTATTTTACCAGGAAGTCCCACTGAGAACCAATTGCTCTTTTACAAGGGCCTCTAAGAAGAAGAAATTTAGATCAGGAGAGCACAGATGATGATTTCTACATACTGAAGGCTTTCAAACTTTCAAAAATTTAAACACTGCCACTTGGGCCGCCGAAGTGCGCAGATGCCTGGTGCAGCTTTAAGCCTGTGTCAGCCCAAAAGTTGTGAAGCCAAGATGGTTATCTCTAGGCTAAGGTTAAATAAAGAACTTTTTTAACATGGCAACAAGTTTAGGTTTAGCTAGCAAAAAATATATTACATAGTCACACACAAAATTAGATTATGTAATAAAACTGTCCTAATCACGCCTCTAGCAGCCTACCAATGTTTGTCCAACCCAGCACAACATTAGCTGTGATTAAACTTCGCCAGTTGCAGCACAGTACACCAAAGCAGAGAACAAGTAAAACAAACACACCTCAAGCTAGCCACGGCCACCTAAATTCCTGGACACTTGGAAGAACTTGAAATTTGAAAGTGTTCCTTTTTTTTTTTACCTGAAACTAGTTAAAATAAAAGTTGAAAGCGACAATGACCAAATTCAAACCATTACATTCAGTTTCAAATTTGACAATAAAAACTCAAAATATGCAATTCAGTTTCAATTTTTGCATAAAATGATTCAATTCAAGTATCTAAAATTCTAATTAATGCAATTCAAATTCAGTTTCTGCTGACACTATCACTACCCCTGCCCATTCACTTTGTTGGGTCGCACTGAGCTCGTTACGTAATTATATTTCTGACAGCACATGAGGGCAGAATACGTTCATCCTTTTAGCAGTTCAATGATGCACTCAAACGAAATGTTGAACCACACAATTTTACACTTTCAGGTTAGTACGAAAGTTACAATGACGATGATGAGTGAAAAGATGGTGACAGGAGTGAATGCAAACAGGAATGGTGAAAGCTATGAATGGAAATTACATGTGGATTGTACTATACTACTACTATAATATATCACAATGTCCACAATCTTGTGAAGGCAAATGACCAAATGTTAACCATGACGATACAACATCATCACATTGCCCACCCTGCCCTGCAGTAATCCTATTCACCCAACTGATCTCGAGACCTATGCATTCCACTCCTTTGCAAATAACCCACATCCATGACCCTACGGCCAATAAACCCTCTAATAGAGACCCTTCTATGAGGAGTTAGACATATTTCACACACCTCCACCCTCGACCCCAACTATAACCTCTCAAGCTATGTAGCCTAACCCCTGCCCACAACTCTCAACAAAAGCTTTCTCCTACAACATGAGCTGGAGTCGTTCTTGAAACAGAGTCTACAGCCAAATGCAATAGTGGCAACCACTAGGCCATTTCCAATATTTCTCTGGACAGATTTGAAACACCCACTCATCACTACTTCCTTACCAAAACTTAGTCCAAGTTCTAGTGAGCAGACCTGAGAGTCTGAATGATTGAGTAGTCCAAGATAAAGTGCTAATGACCTAAGCCCACCCTCCCATGTCTGACCTTCAGTAAAGAATAAAACAGACTGAAATCTCCTCAAACTGCCCTGGTCTTATCAACCACTGAAGTGGGTAAATCCAACTGCTATTAACAATCAACTTCTATGTGAGAGAAATGACCTCAGGGGTTAAACCACTACAAAACTGCCAGAACTTTGGACTGAATAAATCAGTGAGAGAACACTGCACAGTGGGCTTGTGCACAAACCACAATTCAGCTCAGTTTTTTGTGTGTCATACACTCCATCTGTCCCATGTGTTTTTTTAGACTGCCTCACCATTATAAACTAATGAAACAGAAATATGAAAAGAATTATCTGAAAATAGTAGGAACAAAATGCTGACCTTGACTGCAAAACTAGCTAATCAAGACTGCTGATCAGCCTAACTGCAGACAAAACCTCCCTCAATGACCCCTAGAGACCAATTCTGCAGCTCCACTGGAAGGAGATCCCAAACTGGACATTGCGTGAGAGGAGAGCTTGTGTGGGCAAATGCCAGGGGGGGCACACACACACGCACACGCACAGGCAGGCAGGCCTGCCCTACTTTATAACGCCAGAGCATGTCCTCGCTGAACTCCATGAGCACGCTTCCAAGATAGCACAGATAAAAAGCCTGGCCAGGCACTCCGAATGTCTTTCAATAAAGCCCACGAGGACACGGATGTAGGAACCCAGACATACAATAACTTAGCTCAGAAAAGGCTTTGGCTATTCTGGGCTATATGTATCTAACTTTAGAAGCTAGCTTGGCCTCAGTTAGCCCATAGCCTTCACTGACTTCTGCAACCTTGAGGAGCAATAAAACCCCACCATAACAGCAGTAGGTTGGCTCACAAATTGTGTTACTAGTTTGTGGGCTACTGTAGGCAAGGCTATTCAATATTTTTGTTCACAAACTCACTGCTTTCTTGTTGATGGACAGTGCAACATAACTTTGTAGAGACAGTTGACTGATATGGACTGTATAAATGTGGTACAGCAGCCCAGGCCTAGCTGCTTCGTAAAGCCAATTGCTCTCTAAGGTGAGAATGGCTACGTCTATAATCTTACATACCAAACATACCCAGCCTTAGCAGCATTAATACTTTAATCAGCTTAGCTAGCCTTTCAGTTAGAGAAACCTATGGATTAGTGACATAAAGTGTAATTACACAACACATATGAAGGATGCACGTACACACACACACACACACACACACACACACACACACACACACACACACACACACACACACACACACACACACACACACAAAGCACAAAGGACTTTCTCCATTGGGTCTCTAACAACCAAACTATAAGAGTGCATGGTACGTGCCCCAAGTCCTGGAGCCAGTCCTCTTGCTCTCAACAGTCTCTGGACCATAATCAAGAAGCATGTTCTGTATCTCCATTGAATAATTTTCAGAGACACGTGTGTGCGACGGAGATAGTAAGAGCAAACTTGAGTCACACCCTACTGGGAAGCACACTCACACACACATGGTGTATTAGACAATCATATCAAATGAGGCCAGGACAGCATGGTCCCCTGAGCTTTGAGAGGAGGCGATATTGGACAGAGTGCATCTGGCATAGACAACACACTGAGCCCTTGTAGTTGTCCTACTGTTGAACTGCTGTGAGCCTAAATGATTTGGATCAGCCTGCCATTCTTACGCATTATCAGGACCAGTTTTTCTTTGTGAATCAAAGGAAACCTATGGCTGGGCAGAGAACATGTCAGAGAATGAAAACCATTGCTTTTAAGTACAGGCCAGCTACCTACCTTGAACCTTCAAGGACTGCTTAAGCCAGCAGACTAATGGGAGAATGCTATCAGCGCTGGAATGGTAAATTCCTCTCTGGTTTCCAGGGTCAGCTGTATTGCGAAACCATGGAAGCGGCAGCATGGCCAGTAGGAGCCACATCAATCCAAGGCCATCGCAGTTAGGGAGACTCTTGGAGTAGCTTCCTCCAAATGCAATAGACGTTTAGTGACTGAACAACTCCCCTTGAAAGAAGGCCAAAATCAAGTTACAGCCTGAATTTCATCTGAAATTCCTCTCTGTTGTTGAGAGACAGTGATTGCGTTGGGAGTGTTCATAGCGGAGTCTCCATTTTGGAGTCCTGGTAACCTTTGGTTCATAAATAGACGGCCATTGAAATGCGGGCCACAGGACTTACAATCCAACATTACAACACCACCATTGTGAACTCTGTCTCAGGGTCAGTGAGAGGGGGGCAAACAAATTAAGGTGAAAACATCCTTTTCTCTAATACATTAAGCTTTCTTCAGGTGTGAGCAGGTTCAACCAAAATCTAATCTCTTACTTACTCAAGCTTGCTGACATGGTGGCTTACCAGTCAATCACCAACTTAAGCTACATCTTGACAACATTACATTATGGGTAGTCTGCAGTGCAACCCTAATAACACCTGCCATGTCGACAATAACATAATAACAACAATTAAGGTGTTAAAGACCTAGCCTATATGTCTAAAGGACCAGCAAATGGACAGTCTCTTAAGGCAGAATTTTCCATCATTTATACTTTGTATTGATACAGGGCTGTTGTTGCAGAAGACGAAGAGTAATTTGGTACTGTGGTACCACTTCAACTCAAGCAAGAATGATCTAAAAACGGACTTCCTAAAAATGATATCAAGCATTCTGATCAAATTCACTCGGTGTGATCAAACGCCTTCAGTTCATTCCAAGAAGCACCACATCGATATTGATGAACTACTCATCTTCCTGTTACGAAAATTCAGAGGAAAATCTCTTTCCTCTGGGACCTTTTCTCAGAGTCACGTAACCAAATGCCACAAGTGAAAATCCCAGTCCTTAACGAGAACAATGTAGTGAATAAGGAAATGAAAACCTTCAGAGTTGATGGTGCTATTTAACATGAAAAATGAGTCTGTGATAAAGGGACTTAGAAATTTGTAATTTCTAATGAAAAAAATCCATTCCCAGGTATACCTAAAAAAAAAACAAAGGATTAGGCTACAGGAATTGAAACGATGGTAAGACAAAGGGCACATTTCAGGATTATCAAGATCAATACAATTAAAATGCCTTGATTGTTGCAACAAGTTTAACACTAAAATCAAAGATTGGATCTTATGGGCTTCTGGCAACAGAACTCTTGCCAACCAGCCTAGCCTAATCCTTGTTGGAGAGCGAGCAAAGAAGAGGAAGAACGACGCAAAGAGAGGTGGAGATGGAGGAGAGGAAACGGTGGGAAGATTAAAAAAAAAAGTGAGGGGAATAGGACAGAGAAAGAGATGGAGAGGAAAAGAGAAAAAAAAAGATAGGGGGAGCAGAGGAGGACAAGGAGAGAGAGGGGTCAGGGGCGCGGAGGAGTCATTGTGCAGTGGCAAATCATGTGAGAGTCACATTGGGGAAAAGCTCCAAGTAGCTCATGGGAAAGTGAGCCAGCAGCAGAACAGTGAGGCAGGCAAATCCCATTTAGTAGGCCTATAGAGGTAGGCCTATTCCTAAAATGGCATTTGACTCTAAATCATAGACATGAGGTGCAGCACAGGATGTAGTTGTGCTCTATCCACAGAAGACAATAAGCTTTTTTTCAACTTTTAGGAGTGATTTTTTTATGATACAGCACACTTGCATATATACGTAGGTCTGGCTACATCCTACATCAGCGGCTCCCTACGTTTTTTCTCAGGGCCCCCGCTAACTCATCACTGATAAAATGTGTATCCCACCTCTCACTGATGTAGGCGGCGCCTCATAGTGTGTGCATGTCTTTCACATTGACATCAAGTCTTTGAGCCACATATTGCTCATCATTTAAGTCAGCAGGAGTCAGTGATGTCAGCAGGAGTCAGTGAAAGTAGGATTTAATGACAGTTATTTTACTTATTCTTCTACAGATACTATACAATTGTAAGCAGGCCTATTCTTAATAACGCTATAGTAAACGTTTTACTGTGTGTGGCTCTCAGGGGTCAAAGACATGTAAAATGCTTTAAGAGCCACTAGGGCAGCCAGGGGACGTTAATGGAGCTTTTCAGGGACACGACATGGCATGACCCTGCTAGAGCCAACTAGACTTGTCAAGTTCACCTGCTGCTAGCTTGAACAGTGCGGTGAATGCTTCGGTGATGACTAATATACACCCCATACACACGACATGTTAAAATAGCGCCTGAGGCACAACTGATCTGTAACCAAATCTAGTTCCTGCTACACCATATGATAATGTGACATGTGGTGTCTGTGAGGTACTTTGAATATAACAAGTTCATAGAGAGTCCTGGCCATCTTAGATATGGAAAAAATTGAGGAATGATTCTAACAAACTGCCATGTAGCTACACTTGTGTTCATGCAGACTACATTATTTTGCAGCTATATTCTGGCAGATTAATTAAGAATTATCAACCAATCTATAGTCCAGGCTCATCTCTCTCTCAGTGCATGATGGCCCAAACTTGTAGAGTGGAGGTTACAGCTATGTATGATGTTGTAAAGATAGCTTATCCGTGCAGCAGCCTACTGCTAGTCAAGTGTCAAGGTCAGAAAACAGGGACTGTAGGACGGTAATGTCTGCCTGTGGCTACCTACTGACACTGTGACCTACAGTATGTGCAGGGAGGATATGGCGAGCACTATGCTATGCTACGCGCATGATCCAGGAGCAGTTGGGATACTCAGCAGAGCCTGCTGAACGTGACTACCGGCTTTCCCGATTATGGCGCCGTCCTTTGCACAATGTGCCAACCGACGGTGACTGGCAAGACTATTGTTTCTGTCTGTAATTCAGGCAGATATGAAACGTGTCTCTTTCAGCCATATGACAGGTGACATTAACCTTAGTTGCTGCTTGCTTGACAGAACATGCTCCTGCAGCTGTCTGGATATACGATAAGATACAAAAACATGAATGAGCGTAGTCTACGTTACTCTCAAAAAATAGAAGGGAATGTAACTTAACGAAGATGTAGTTTACGTTTCCCTATGCGCTTTCTAAGAGACAAAAGGGCTCAGGTCCGTCCAAAGAGCAGTCGTTGAGTCGTGTTTAGTTCAATGTAATAGGCTTTTTACAATTCACGCCATTCTAATGTTCAACTTGCTCCATTATACATGTCTGTCACGAATAAAATCCTCACCTTCTCTTCAACACGGCTCGAGTCGGCTCTCTTCTTCTTTGACCCCCCTCTGACACGAGGTTTCTTGCCTTGGCTCACTACTATCTGTCGCTTTCACCCGGCGCCAGTGCGACCATAGAAGCGTATGCGACCTTGACCATGCTGCTTCTATATCAGAGCAGCCAGACCGAAAAAAAAAAAAATGTGAGCGTCACTCTCTGACGCGGGGTTCGTTCTCGCGTTGCTTGGCTGATGTGGGATTAAAATATCTTGAAATACACAGGCTACACTTGCCTGTTGACACACCTGCAGTTCCCAGGTATTATGCACTCATGCATAGCCTACATGAGTGAGTGCCTCTTACATTTTTTTCCCACCAACTTTGCAATAATCTTCTTGAAAAATAAACTATAGAAATCTTGTGATACATTTTTAGAAGAATACTATACAATCAGAGCAAAACTATAACTCCATATTATAGTATAATAGTGATACCATAGGAGTTGTAAAATAAATATAAAAGTAAAATAAAAAGTAAGAGTAAGATAAGGCTGCTATAGACTCTCTGTTGAGTACAACAGACACACTATAAGTCCCTATAGGAAAATTATAGGGATATTAATTTTTCGTTCGGGGAATAGCACTCATGGGTTACCTTGGATGACCCCAAACGTTTTACGGACAAATACACCACCTGACATCTGTTTTCCAGCTTTTTGCTGACCTTGAAATGAGAACAAACACAATAGGACTGTGATTTTTTTCAGTCTGGAATTCACAAAATAGTGCTAATTGTGTTTTAAAACAAGAGCTTCTTTTTGCTGCAGCTGTGAAAATATCACTTTCATGGTCCAGTTCAGGAGCTGAAAGGAGGTGGATTTATTTTGGTCATCAGTGTGCTGACTAAGATTTTCTTCCAACACCACTGACATCATTACTTTGCTTTTTCTTGTCTGACATGCAGCACAAGTACAGTTACTTTGCTGCTTGTTCAACATAGAAGCTAATATCCAGCATGATAACATGCAATATAATATATCAAAGTATCAATATCAAAGTACTTGGAATAAGGTTGAGAAAACAGCACCTTCTGTGATTGAACATTTTCAGTGGGCAGGAGCACAGCAGAAGCCAACACTAGTAAATTATTTAGTAAATATTTATAAAGAGGCAGTTTTTTGACCTGTCCCTGGTAGCAGAAGCACACAACCAGTGCCTAAAAGCCTGGGGCAATATTGAATCCTGAATGATAAAGTGGTAAATATATCACATTCAGACAGGGTTGAGAAATCATCAAACCCTGTGATTGGGCATTTACGGTGGGCAGGAGCAAAGCAGTCGCCAGTGTTGGTAAATTATTGGTAAATCTTTGTAAACAGTTGCTTAGTATTATTTGTTCTTGGTTTTTTTTGATAGCAGGTTTTGCAATCTCATTTATTTACCAGCACTTTTAATTATTGATTATTGAACAGAAAGCCTCCATAGGGTTTTATTATTGTCGTCATAATTGCTCTTTTGGGTATCTTCAGTAATTACATGTCTGTGCCCAGTTCCAGACTCCTAACATCTATTTTGTTCAGAGAAGCCATTGGGTGGTCGGAGCCCTGCTTTGAATAATTTCCCCATGTAATCATTTTCCCATCACTTCCCATCATTACTTAGCTTGGACACAGCAATAAAGCATGAACTCATCTGATTATTTCATGATTTTATCAGAAACTTCAGAATCAAACATGACATGAAACAGGCTGATTTATTGTCCAGACACACAAATACAGCAAGCCCACTATCTTAAGCCTACTGGTTTTTAACATGCATGCACATATCCAGGACTACACCTAGACAGCTATATCTTCTGCTAAACAAAACAATTGACATAACAGGGAATTTATCTCTGTCCTCTCTTGGAAGCAGTGGCCTCGTCGTCAAGGATTTAGGGTTTTGAAAGTTCAGCGGCGTTCGTTACTGCAAATCGTTGTTGTAGTTGCACAGATTCTCAGGCCAAGAATGTAAAGCCCCCGTCGAGACCGTTGCTGGCAAAGTGGATTTAATTCTCTCGTTTATTTTCTGTGTGTAATCATTACTGGTCAGTCCGAAGGCTGGTGTTAGACCTGTCGAGCAACATGTAATAACAGCCTTGCCTCGATCGGTGGTTTGGTTCAATTGTTAATTGTGGGGCAAAGGTGTTGGAAGAGGAACAGAGCAGCAGGTTAGCAGCTTTCCACCGTTTGTGGTGATGTAACAATACACCGACTGTCCAAAACCAGCGGAGGAAACTTTTCCCCCAGAACAAATAATGAAAGGTAGTTCAGGTGGTTCTCTTTAAGTCACACACACACACAGACACAGTAGACTGCAAGGCCCAACCACACTCCACTGAACGGATTAAGACACATACCCAGCTTCTCATGCAACCCCTTGACACACACACACACACACACACACACACATACACACACATACACACACTGTTGCACATACACACACCCAAAAATGCCCTCTCTTGTGATTGAGATATAAGGTGCACTGCAGAAAATGTCCATCTTAGCAAGCCATTTGATCTCATGTTGAGTCTTAAAATATTATTTTTCTTATAACAAGTGAAGGAATCTGCCAGTGGGGTGAGGCAATTATACTTGTTTGCAGTGAAGATTCACTTGTTTCAGGGATTGACTAGAAACAAGTGACAATATCTGGAAACAAGGCAGAACAAGGAAGACCACTCCACTAGTTTCAAGAAAATGTCACTTGATTCATGAAAATAGTTGAAACAAGTGGAATGGTCTCGTCCTATTGGTAGATTTTTTACACTTCTTTTAAGAAAAATTATTATTTAAGACTCAATACAAGACTAAATGGCTTGTTAAAACTGATTAACATGAACACACTGAATGCACTTGGGGGGGTTTAGCTCTTTTTCACTGATGTGAACAGCTACTACAGTAGGTGATGTTATCTTATCTGGTGTAGGACAAGGAGGAGTTACACTAGTCATAAAAGATGGTTTATGAACTGTTAACATCTTTGAGGAACCGCTGATGAGTGTCTGACCTTCTTCCCAGATGCATGAGATCTGCAAATAAAATTGGTTTCCAGCATGTCGTTTTACTGACAGTTACTCAGAATTGATTTCCCCCCCCCCCATAGTAATGCAGTTCACCACACACAACACACACACACACACGGGGAAGTCAAACAGCCTGTTATCAAACAGGATGTTATTGGTTTTTTCTATGGTGAGCTTAGCTATAATGTAGACACCTGCACTGCTGCTAATGAACCACACACACACACACACACAGCTCAGAGAAACCTTTAGTTCTCTGTGTGAGAGAGAGATGTCTTCCGTTTCCCATAACGGGGCTAAATCTCAGTAAAGTACAGTTTTCATCTTTCATCTTCAAACAACAGCTAACATCCAAATCTGTTTGTTTCTGAGGAAAAGTCAATTATGAGATTAGGCCGTGCTGGATGTGAACTCAAGGGCGATGATCCTCTCTTTGAGAAAAGTAAATAGCTGTGGTCTCACGGCAATAAATATAACGCAGATAAAGAAAAACACCAAGCTGGACTGTTAATCTTTCATGGAGAAAGTCTTATGGTCTCGGATCTGACAAAACAAGCCTGTAGAATATATTTTGTTTTAGAGTAATCAGTGGCAACCGCCTTAATGATAGCTTCTACTGTATTCCTATTCACTTCTATTCACTATCCAAATTACATGTTACCCAAATGCAGGAGGGAGAGAGATTTGCTTTTACTCTTCTTCTTCCTCCTGAGGCGTTTCGGTGCGCTGTCAGTTTGCAAATCGTAATTTATACTTTCAAAACCTCAGGTGGTTAATTCTGGAGCTGTAGGTGATTTTCAGGCTGGCTTGTGGCTTTATCTGCTTTATCTCTATGGCTGTATTTAACACAGAGGGAGTGTAAAGAGAAGAAGCACCGAACACCTGTGTTCTAAGATACAGTTATGTGGAAGTACATCAAATAAACACATTAGAGGAGGCAGGAATTAGTAGATTACATTAGTGAAAATCTGGTTTAAATCTTACCTAATGTTATATGAGGTATGGAGCTTAGAGCATAATTTCAAAAGTGACACACGTGACACTCATTTAATTTAAGGATTTTACACTTGAAATGAAAATCCACTTTATGGCATTCGTCTGATGCCGTGCAGACATGAGCTACTGAATAAAATGGTTCACTTCATGGTGAGCGGCTGGTGGGGTTGAAGTTTGTCTTGGCATACCCGGTCTCAGTACTCAGTGAATCAGATTTGGTCCTTGGCCTTGGGAGGTTTTCTTCCACAGGAAACCACAGGAAACCAATGATTCTGCTTCTGCTGACATAGAAAATCCAAGTCCAGCCACCACTGCACACCTGCAAGGGGAACCAGGCCAAACCAGACCAAGATTCAACGGGGCCAGCCGTACCCCAGACTGTGGGGTATGACTGGTCTTAGACACATGGAAAATCTTCTGTTTAGAACCAGCCTGGCATATCACTGTGCGTAGACTAGACCAGAGTTCAAAGTCTTGCAAAAAGACTATCAAACAAAACAGGCTGCTGGGTCCAAACATATTAAGTTGCAGGGAAAAGTGGATTCTAAATGCCTCATATAGCTTTTTTTTTAAGTAAAGTGATTGTTTTTTATTTGACATTAAGTTCCTCAGCATTTGAGAAAATGTTGCATGTGAACTAGACACCAGTGCACCTCGCCAACTTGGAGCCACAGGAGCCACAGGAGCAGTTTAACCTGAAGAGCAGGAGTCCATTAGTTATTACTTTATATTCACAGGAACGCACACACACCCTCTCTCTGACACACATAACACACTTCCATCCCGCCTTCTTCACTCGCACGGTATCAGTTTTGGCACCTTCCGCAGGCCTAACAGTAATGCATCACTTTCCCAGAAAAGATATCCTTATCACTGTCCCACCCATGAGCCCTGCTAGACGGCACAGTCTGCATGTACAGTACAATCTGCCTTCAGCACCAGTCCACTCTGTGTGACTCACTTTCTGTGTGACAATGACAGATGTGATCCCAGATACTGCAGCATATAGCAGCGCACCTGGAGTACAATGGTACCGTTCTGGGACGTTTCTAATAATGAATAGATAAGGAAGTGAGTGGCTGCTAATTGTATTTGACATAATAGCAACACTGCGTGGGAGTAGACAATGGAAGCGCTCAGTACATTTACTTCCTCCTCAATGGGCATGCATAACAATGTGGATCATGAGGAAGCAAGGTAAGCAGGGCAACTGGTAACATGTGCATCACAATACACAGATGTGACACACGCAAGTCATGCATGTCCTCCAGCTACCCAAAACCCAACGACCCGAACCACATCTCCATTCCAAACTTCTCCTACACTCGTACAGCGCACTGAAATATTGAAGTAAAAGACAGCCACCGTTGACGCTCTGCGGAAACTCTTTAGGATGATGCAATTCTGATCCTGGACAAGGGCAGCTGGGGGCCTAGGGAGGGCTGAGCATCTCTCTGTGCAGCAGCGATATGCTATCAGGGCCAAGCGTATACATGGGGCACGGCTCAAAAAGACTCTGACGTCTTTGGGTTACATGATAATGCTTCACTTTGACTTGGGACAGTGGAGAAAACTCTTCATTCAGAAATTTCTACTTTTTGTGGTCAAGTCTCCTGATTCTGGAACAGTGGAACCACGTGTGGCTCCACTGGCCTAACATCAAATCCTGACACAGGTCTTGCTTGGTGTCAATTATGAAAATTCACTTCAGCCACTTACAAATAATTACAGTTGCCCTATTTCACTAATGATGTTAGAATTCTTTCTTTTCATTCATGCCTACACATACACAGCTTTCCTCGGTGTCTGTCTTGTCGTTCCATGTAGTAAAAATAGAGCATAGCTGGTAGGATTCAGTTAGCACAATTTGCATGAAGCATAATTAAGCCAGTGGCAGTTCTCCCTCTCTGTGCCGTCTCGTACCTTGTACAAATTCAAATAAAGCCCTGAAATGCAGATCTGTTCTCATTTGAAAGCCAATGCATTTGCAACTGGGAACAGGACAACAGTGACCACAAGTGGCTGATACAAAAAACAACATGAAGAACGGAGTAAAAAAAATATTTATTGGACAAACATGTTAGTCTCACAGTATCAGACTTTATCAGAAGCAAATGTGCTTAATGTCGTAGTAATACACAATACAATACATCATACAGGTGTCTACACACAGGCGTCTACACACAAGCAGGCGGGCACGCATTCATATGAATCCATGCACACACACACACACACACACACACACACACACACACGCACACACACACAGAAAACACCTGTCATCACCAAGCACACACATCACCAAGCACACACACATACACATACACACACACACACACCTGCAAATTGGACATGTCTATTAGTGGCTGGGTCGGAAAGGGAACGGCATCCCCGACAGGAAAGGCTGAGCGGGGTACTGGGGGTGAGAGGAGGGGTGGGAGGCCAGGGGGGTGTGTGTGGGGTGTGGCGTGTGTGTGGGGTGTGTGGGGTGCGTGGGGTGTGAGGCAATAGGGGAATGAGAGGCGTGTGGGCTGAAGGCCAGCGGCGGGGTGTGGATGTTGTTGTAATACATCACTGGGCCCGACATCACCAACTGGAGCAAACTGTTGACAGACGGACACAAATACACAAAACATGCAAGCGCACACATACGCAGAGAGAGGACAAAAGAGGGAGAGAGAAACAGAGGTAATGTTAAGCTGGAGCAAAATCAGTTCTACATACATTCTGTACATTAAAACAGTTTGAGAAGTCTGAGAGGTCAAATTTAGAGGTCTACAAATTTTGGGACAATAACTCTAAATTAAAATTTAAATTAGAGATACTACTGTAAATGCTCAGCAAACTCATGCCAATTTTGTCATTTCAATTTTCTGTTTCCCACCCACCCTAAGAACTGCCAACAATGGTGCAACCTTGTGCTAAATAAATAAATAATGCAATTTCACAAGATTGACCTTCACACGATCCCCTACCTACAGAAGACAGGGGAGTTAAATGAAATTACATTGTAGGATAGTTTGGCTTGTATCCAGCACAATGTCGAAAGAAGACTAAGGTTATGCATGACATGAGAGTGGGGTGGTGGCATCAGTCCTGTGACAGTTACACGCCACAAGAGAAGGAATGCGATTGGAGGACGGGAGAATGGATAAGCCAAAGTAATTGGTTAAAGGTTTTCTATATACATGGGTCAATGGGCAGCTCGTCCTTTCAGACGTGCAGCACAAAGTATAGTTATTTGAATATTCAAAGCTCTCCTGAATCTACCTAACAAATGTCACTTTTCAACGTTAATTAATACAGAGGGTCCGGTTTCAACATGTAGTCACCTAACCCTAAACTTTATGCTAGGTTTGCCAGATCCTTGTAGCATACAGTTCTGGATAAGGTGGCGTTGGTAATGAGTTACCAGGTTAACACACAATGAACAGTTATTGGTTCTTACTTGTTGTGGGGGAGGCGGGAACAGATGGCTCTCAGGTCCTCTGTGGAGAAAAGACAGGATGTAACATTGCTCTCACTCACAACCAGACCATGATGAGCAGAAAACAAAATCATTTTTTTTTCTGTCCATTTTTTCGGCCTTACCTCTGGAGCAGAGCAGCGCTCCGTTGGCCATGGCCACCTGCAGGGCCTGCGCCAGCCGGTCCAGGGCCAGCTGGGAGAGCGTGTGCGTGTCAGCGGACGACGAGTGCGTGTGTTTGTCGGCCTGGTCCAACAGGCGGGAGAGGTCGGAGGTCAGCGCGGCCAGGGGCTCCATCTGGAGCAGCGCCAGCCGGCCGAAGAGCCCCTTCTCATTCAGTATATTAGGCAGGAGCATGAACACCTGAAGGGGACAGGAGATGGTTAGTGACACAGACAGAGACGGTTACTGACACAGTGAGGGGTTATTTGAGGATGGATGACACAGGCTGGCATCCAATCCTCCGTCTGTCACAAAATAGGTAATCTCCTTTGTTAATTATAGATTTTTAGTGGAAAATTTCAGGGAAAACTGCTGTATCCCCTCACCATACGCCTGGTTAACTATTAAAAAAAATCCAAAAGTAAAGTAAGGCAGGTAGGGACAGCTGCAGGAACTAGAGACAACATTCAAAACCTCAGTTGAAGGAGACACTATGTCTCCATTCAAACCCACAAATCTATTCTGTTGTTTCCTGGAAAGTTTTTGTTGGTGTTGTTGTTTTTTATAGATATGTGGGGGTGGGGAGAATTTTGTTTCTGAGACCCAGGTTCAGTCCTGGGCCCATTCTAGGATCAGTTCCAATAGGTGTTGCAGTTTAAGAATGACTCATATTTGGATATTTATATCATGATACATATATAGTATATATATATATATATATATATATATATATATAAAAATATATAAACATATATATATATATATATATATATAATATATATATTATATATATATATATATATATATATATATATATATATATTATATATATATTATATATATATATATATATATATATATATATATATATATATATATATATATATATATATACACACACATATATATATGTATGAATAACTGTGCTGAGATTGCAATGGTGATTACTTTTTTGGGCAGGCTGAGCAATAAGGCCAGATGATGAATTTTCACTATTTTTACACTGTTCTAGCTGTGGGAGGCCACCGCAGCTAATCTGACGTAAAGGAAACATTCTACTCTCACACATACACACCTGTAGGACACTTAGATGTAGTGCAGAGAAGAGAGGCCCTGCCTCTGGCTCGCTCTCTGTGCTACCATTGGTCAGCGCCTGCTTCTTGTCTCTCCTGTAGGCCAACGGCGCTTTGACACACCAGCGCACCAAACCCCCCAACGGTGTGAGGTCGAGCGAGCTGATTGGCTGGTTGCCAGAGAGCGGCGAGTTCAGGAAGGTGATGAGGACGAGGCGCGGGTCGTCTTGGAGCCACGACACAATCATCTGGAGGAGTTCTAGAGGAGGGGTGAGCTCCTCTACACACACATATGTAAAAACACACACATGCACACACGTAAGTTAATATGACAAAAAATTGCGGGGCGACATTCAACATTTGTTTCAATGCTGTTGTTTTTTTCCAACACACAAAAACATTTATGACTAATAATACTGAGGCTTTGTATCTACCCACCCAATCCCTTTCCTAAAAACAACCTAGGAGAATTTTCAATCTTTGACAGGTTTCAACTCCCATCTCAGTACCAAATGGAAATCCCTATTTTAAGACACTTTCCCCGTTACTATAATTCTGTTCTTTTGTGTTGTCCCAATCACATCCAGAGCTTCGTGGGCACAGTACCTGAGGTGAGGTCGTACAGGGTGGTGACGGCAGTGATGAACTGGCAGCAGAAGCGTGGGCTGGAGCTGTGGATGTTCTGCAGGGTGGGCACCGAGCCTGGCACCAGACTGCAGTAGTCGTCTACCAGCACCCGCGCCAGGCGCACGCAGTACACACGGTGGGTCCTCTGGAGGAGACACACACACACACATAGAAGCACGGGTGCAATACGTCCACACAGCACACAGAGACACACACATCAAAACATACAGAGAAGCACAAGGGAGTTAACACATCACATACACATACACACACAAGCATTATGCTCATAAACAAATGTAAGATACACACACACACACACTCGAGACACGTAGACACAGAGACATACACTCAAATGCACATGTATTTGAGTTGAGTATGTGTGTGTGTGTGTGTGTGTGTGTGTGTGTGTGTTCAGATCCTCACCTGTAACCAGGTAGCAGCGCATTCCATGATAGGCACCCTACCCACAGCGATTGCCATGGACACCAGCTTGCCTAGCAGTGCCATGCGGCTCTCGTCCGCCTGGTTGCCTTGGAGACTGAAGAGGGCGGAGAACATGAGCTGACGGACAGTGTCGCGGCTCTGCTCCTGGAAACAGCTGCACATGATCTCCAGCAGCTGGAGCTCCTGCAGAGCACTCATCCTCTGGAGGAAAAGCACAGGCACATATCTGTATTTGTGTGTGTGTCTACAACACACTGCCCCTGATTTTGTCCCAAAGGTGTGCGCATAAGCATATGAGGCACATGTCTTACCCTGGGCGGGGCGTTTCTGTCCTTGGGTGCGTGCAGAATGAATTCCTCCACCAGCTCCAGGGTCTTGGTGTCGACCTGAGGAGGCTGCCTCCCAGACTGCACCAGGTTACAGATGTAGATGTCCAGGTGGTACAGCAGCTCCTTGGCAGCGCTCAGCACATCGCGCGGCAGCAACGATTGACGAATGTCACCCATCGCTGCCTGGCAACAACACACCCAGTTTATTGGACATGGTTTAATATACTGTACATTACAGGTTAAGTGTATTGTTGAAAGGCCAATGATGACACATAAAAGTTGAAGACTTGTTTTCAAAGTGGTGACTGAAGCAAATTGGGTTTTCAACATTACAATTCTGCGACATGAACATATGAAGGGTTTCATTCCAACATACTATATAAAAATGTTGCTTCCTAAAGTTCATCAGTCAATATCTATCCTCAAAAACATAACTTTTATAAGCAGATGTCTTAAGATGACTCCTAATTTTACCCACAATGGACTTTAGCTTTAATACCAGCCATCTTTTTCTTAGAGGAGGTGTCAGTGTTTTCAAATGGTGGATATCTCATTTTGGAATGAAACTCTTGATATATTCATGTTGTGGACTCGGCCTTAGATCGGTTAACAGTAATCTGTGAAACACTGAGTTACTGTAGTGTGAAGTGTCAGTGTGACTGTGCTCTTGTGTCAACACTGTCCAGCACAACATCCTATGACTAGAGCAGGAAGGAAGGAATAGCTAAATGCCAGTTCCACAAGGCCAAACATCACTGTTCACATATCTTGCCATCTTTAATCAAGAATAGCCGTTATAATTACGAGACACCTGTGTGCAGACCCTCTGCCAATGGACAGTTCTCTTACGTTAACTGGTTCGTACACAGGATAAAAAGACAGGACTGTATAATGAACACATTTAAAAGTAACGTAATTATTTGTATCAAAATGAGGGTTATTATCATATATCAGTGCTACAAGTTGCAGGTGCACAGCTGTAACTAAACCCGTCACAAATGGACCGCAAGCTCCACAGTGAGTCGGTCTCCTCCAACCAGCTAGTGTTAGCAAGGCTAGCTAACTGCCTGCTAGCATTTCGGCAGCAAGTCTCACTTGTGTTAATTATACTCACGTCCCTATCGACAATATATAAGAAATAGTTGAAGTCTTACCTCTGTTATGCTCCGAAATTAGCCTTTGAGGTTCCTAATAGTTGCTGAAAGGGAGACTACGGCTAACGTTATATACACGACAACGGAGCCACTTCCTATAACTACGGAAGCCTGTGTGGGATAAAGCAGCAGCCATTGACGTTTTGACAGTGGACCGTTTACATCAGTAATTCTCAACCTTTTTCATATCAGGGACCGCTAATGTACTAGGCTACACATTAGGCCCACGGACCACTGCTAGGTTTTATCCAGAAACCATGACTATCTGTATTGTAGATAGATAACAGTGAACCTATGACCATAATAGTCTACATTTCTTCCACATTCTTTAATGGTATTAACTTTTTGTAAATTACACAATGGTGAAGTTTAACAAGCCACCATTTTGCTGGGGACCCCCTGGAACCCCCTCAAGGACCCCATGTTGAGAACCACTGGTTTACATCTCAAAGTCAAGAACGGAGAGTATTGACCTCTGGAAAATACTACCTATAGTCTATAATTATCTAAAGAACTTGTAGGCTGCCCATAACAAAAACTCTGTACAATTGTCCTATATTGCTCCCATAAACATTTGCAGTGTGTCTGTACTAACTGGTGACATTAGAGTGACCTACATAGGTGACTTTTTAGCTATTATATATTCATTATAATGTTGTTATAATAATCTATAGGGTCTTACAGAGTGTATGTGGTAGTGTGTTTAACTTTATCACACTTTATGCAATTTTTTTTATATCGTAGACTATTAGCCAAGATAGAATATAATTATTTCACATTTTTTTGTATGTTTTGTATAGCATTCTTATTTATTATAGAACTATACTTTACTTTTCGTACGGGGCAAACAAAGAGACAGTCAGAGAGGCAGAGACGTAGCCTAAACATATTGTTGATCGCCTATGTCCAGAAAATAGCATGTTAAATATCACTTTGGTGTACTGTAATCCCTTTTAATCTACGCAGGGGCGCGCCAGCCAAGCACCGGACGGGTTGATGGAAAAAAAAAAAAAAAAAAAAAAAAACGCTGGTGCGCTCTCTGCTGCGCGCTCCCGGGATCAGTTCAATCTTGCACTTCACCGTCCCGTCGCTACTGAGTGATACCAAGCAGCCCACAAGATGACCATCAACACCCTGGCTAAAGGAGGCTGGCACCGGGAACAGATGTCATGCTTCCGAAAGGTAAGATTGCCCGATTCAGTTTTCTGTCTTCTTTGCTGTGTTTTTGCTGTGTGCCACATTACGCATCACTGTGGCCAAATATAGACCTGCCTGGATTATAAATCTGCAAACCATTTGAACGGATAAATTATGTTATCAGAATGAAAACAAATAAATGAAAGATGACAGGATGATGCATTTATGTGCATATTTTTTTTCAGTATTTCTCAAAGCCTTATTCTCAGACTTGTGTGTAAGTGTGTGTGTGTGTGTGTGTGTGTGTGTGTGTGTGTGTGTGTGTGTGTGTGTGTGTTTGTGCATTTGCATGGCTGTGTGTGGGTGACTGTGTGTTTCTGTATTGTTTGTTTATGCGTGTGCTTGTGTGTGTGCATCTCTGTGTGTGTGCATGTGTTTGTGTGTGTGTGTGTGTGTGCTCTCCCTACAGATGGAGAAAGTGATTGTGGCAATGCAGGACCCTGACATGGGTATGAAGATGAGAAACCAGAGGCTCCTTATCACTGTCATCCCCCACGCCATGACAGGTGTGCACATGTGTGTGTGTGTGTGTGTGTATCTCTTTATGTCAGTGTGCATCAGCATCTGTGTGTGTGTGTGTGTGTGTGTGTGTGTGTGTGTGTGTACATGCACGTGCAATATGTGTCTGTGTGTGTTTGTCCCGCTGGCCATGAATAATGCAGCAGTGAATCTTGAATAATACTGTCTGGTTTTGCAGCGTAGAGGAAAGTTTGTCCTCTTTTCTTTTCTCCTCTCTCCACTTCCTGTCATTTCAGAAAGAGAGGGGAGAGAGAGGGAGAGAGAGAGAGAGAGGGAAGAAGGAATGATGGTCAGACAGTCTTGGTGACACATGATAATATGGAATAGCGTATCGGTCTATTGATTCTTCTATCTCTCTCTCTCTCTCTCTCTCTCTCTCTCTCTCTCCCTCTGCAGGCCGTGATATCATTGCGTTTTTGATCCAGAAATACAATATCTGTGAGGAAGGTAAGTGATTGTGTTGACACCTATGTTTGTGTGTGTGTGTGTGTGTGTGTGTGTGTGTGTGTGTGTGTGTGTGTGTGTGTGACAGAGAGTATTTTGGTGGAACTATCCTGTCTGATTCTGTTTGGGGTGTCTGGCTTGTTGTTGTTGCGTTGCTACTGTGTTGCCTGGATATAGCGTTTTCTCACTAGCTTATTGGTGGTGTGTGTGTTGGGGAGGGGGGGGTGCAGGTGTGTGCTTCCTGTAAACATGGATTGGATTGGCCCCCAAGGATCCGAGTTTGATTAACTCACCTGACGATGTGGGTTTGATTAGTGTCCCCATGGGCGTTTTTGGCTGGGGAAGCGTCCCTACTAAATTAAAGTTGAGTAGAGAAAGTAGCCCTTTCCCTCAGTGCAGCCTGGGGGAGCAGAGAGCAGTCAGCAGCAGGGTATGGAGTTGTAAGAGCTGATTAAAATGCATTGCACAGCCTTTTTTTTTTTGTAGCTGTCACAAAAGTAGGGCTCTTTAACAAATGAGGAGAGACTGGAGATTGATGAAGCACTTCCTCTCTGGAACCAAGCCACGGTTTGATGAAGGAATATTTTAGATTAAAGGAGGGATGATGACGTTAAAGGCTGTGATACTGTACACAGGCGAGGCTCGGAGGCAATGTGCACGTGCAATTTGGCCGACAGTTATGACCAAAAGCATTTTATCCTTATTTTCTGTTCCTTGTAGCCCATTATAATTATGTTATCCACATTCAGTTTGTTTCATCCCTAATGAAAGCAACATTGCCTGTCTCTGTTGCCCATGCATCATCACCAGTGATGTAGTGATATATTACAAGGTGGGTAAACTATGTTGGTGATCATCATTAAGGCAAACAACAACCAATATGAACATAAATCAATTATATTTTCAGAAAAAAACATTAATTTATGCTTTTTTCCCTTCATAAAGATCCTAACTTTATGTCATTGTGATACTATTTTCTATGATGTCGCCTATGAATTTAAGATTCTCGTTAGCCTAAAAAGGAGGGTAAACTCTATTCCTCAAATAAAAAGAAATAAGAGACTGAGGAAACTGTGAGGCAGCCTAGTGACTAGTTTGGGACTTCTTCTGTGGTGTTTTCAGAGGCACTACACCTTGGCGGGCTGCTGGTAAAATATGGGTATATTTACCCCCTCAAGGAGCCAAGATCTCTCCTGTTACGACCTGATGAGACACCCTACCGCTTCCAGGTCAGACTGCCATCCCTCCTGTGATCGCTCCACCTGCTTGAAAACCCCTCCGTCCCTCTATCCCATTCAAAACCAGTTTACCACTTTTGACCAACCCTCCACCTCCTCTCTGTCACCGACTCTCTCTCTCTCTTTCCTTTAGCCCACTTCCTAATCCCCCACCCATCTGCCTCTCTCCTCCATGCACCTCTGTCAAAAAGTAAACTTTCACTTGTTTCTCTTTCTCAGACTCCTTACTTCTGGACCAGTACCCGATGGCCTGCCTCAGAGCTGGACTATGGTAAGTCAGTGCTGAAAGTAAATCAATGAGGCTAAGGGGGCATGGGGTGATTTGAAGGGGATGAAGGGAACTGTCATGCTTTTCAGCAACTTTTAGCTAACATTTTTATAAGGGCCCCTGTCTACCAAAAAAAGGAAAAATAAAGATCTATATTACATTGATATTGCATATTTTACATTTGTAGGTATATCAAGATGCATACAAATGTACAATGGACAATGCTTCTTGGAACAGATAATAAATAGAGTATTTAACCAAAACATGCAACACTTACTGTAGCAAAGGACACACATGTCCTCTTCTCTCTTTTCACTCTTTTCCTTGTTCTTTGTTTTCCTCTTTCCATGTCGTCAGCAATCTATTTAGCTAAAAAGAACATAAGGAAACAGGGAGAACTGATGGAATATGAAAAGGTGAGTTGGCGTTTTGTGTGTGTGTGTGTGTGTGTGTGTGTGTGTGTGTGTGTGTGTGTGTGTGTGTGTGTGTATTATGAATTATGCAGTGGTGAGTCTGGGGTAATCTTGGGTTCCTAGAGTAGAGAAAGAATGTTTGTCCCCTTTTCTTTTCTAGTATGTGTTCACATATTTACGGTATGTGTAATTCTAAATGGTATTCCTCTTTCCTCTCTTTACCCTTCTCTCTCTCTCTTTCTCTCTTTCTCTCCTGTATTTTTTCCTTTTTTTCTTCTTCCTCTTTCTTCTCATTTGTAGGAAAGTTACAGTCAGTTACACAAGAGAATCAACCACACCTGGGACTTTGTGGTGATGCAAGCCAGAGAACAGCTCAGGTACGCATGCAGGCATACACACACACACACACACACACACACACACACACACACACACACACACACACAAACTTACTGTGTGATTTATCTTTAGAGCATCTAAACAGAGGCGGAAGGCTGATCGCATTGTTCTAGAATGTCAGGAGCAAGCTTACTGGCTCATCAACAGACCCCCGGTACGTGTACTCTATTGTATTGCATTGTATTGTATTGCATTCTATTCTATTCTATTCTATTCTATTCTATTCTCAACCTTCTTGTACTTGTACCCAATACTATACTACAGACTTTGATTATACTATAGACCACTATACTATACTATACTATACTATACTATACTATACTACACTACACTATACTATACTATACTGTACTATAGACTACTATGTTATACTAATCTATACTGTACTATACTATCCTGTACTATACTATACTATACTATACTATACTATACTATACTATACTATACTATACTATGCTATACTATACTGTACTATACTGTACTATAGACTACTATGCTATAATATACTATGCTATACTATACTGTACTATACTGTACTATAGACTACTATGCTATACTATACTATACTGTACTATACTATACTTTAGATTGCTATACTATACTATGCTATACTGCACTGCACTGCACTGCACTAAACTATACTAAACTATACTATACTATACTATACTATACTATACAATACTATACTATACTATACTATACTATACTATACTATACTATACTATACTGTACTATAGACTACTACGCTATACTATACTGTACTGTAATACTATACTATACTATTCTACACTACACTACACTACACTACACTACACTACACTACACTATACTATACTGTACTGTACTGTACTGTGTTTTATTGTGCTACATGATACTAGTGTGCTATCATACGCTACACTAAACTACATTACACTACACACTGTGCTATACTAT
>NC_136009.1:11329458-11434458 GCF_048128805.1 Centroberyx gerrardi
AGGCTCACTTATATAGACTTGCATCCTAATGTACCAGTGGCCTGTTCCGGACACACTCAAACCAAATCCGACACATGCACTCTTTGATATGAAATCGCATTTTTAGTTTCGCAAATATGTATGATTTCATGTCATTTTCAGGGAACTTCTAAAAAATGGAAATGGAAAATGACATCAAAGAGTGTGTGTGTCTGGAAGTAGCCACTGTTATGACACATCCATAAGTATACAGCCTAATATTTCCTAGATCCTACTCGGAAATTGGCATTGTCTGTGTTTATGCTGTTGCACCTGTTGCTATTCCACATCAAAACACAATGGTGAAATCACTTCTTGACGTGTATTCCAGTTTGCCTACCTTAAGTCCCTCACTAGAGAGAAGCGCCTTAACGACTGCACAGACGCTAAAAAAAACTCGCATTACAAGTTGAGAGAAGTCAGGCAGGTTTTTTTGCCCACCTCACCTGTGTGCATGTGTGTGTGTGAAAAAGTTTTGCTCCGTGCTCCTGCGATGGGCCTGGGGAGGGGCTTTCTGTGCGCCGTTCGAGTCCGGGCATGAAAAAAAAAACAGTGAGCTCATCCCTCAGAACTGTGGTCCAGCTGAGGTGATAGAAGACACTTGTTTTTCGTTTTGAATTGAAGCGTGTGTGTGTGTGTGTGTGTGTGTGTGTGTGTGTACATGGCAGGCCCCTAAGCCCTCAGGCAGCTGGGAGAACACAGTGCTGCTGGGTCCAACTGTCTCATTCTGGACAAAAAGACTATTGGGAAAAGTTATATGAAATCCCAAACGTTTGAAATATAATTAGAGGTTGTCGGTGATATATCATCATCAACATCAATGTGTGTGCCATATTTGCATGCACAATAATGTCACTGGAAATTGTCTGCAAGTTCACACTTGTTTTTTTCATTCAGAATAGAGAAGGCCCCAGGGTTTCCCTCTGCTCTGTTACAGTTGGAACAGACTTCCCACCGCTACAGGGTGTTTTGCCACTTACAGGAAAGCACTAAGGAGTTCATAGAAAATTCCCTTCAATCGTGATTTTCTTTGCGTTACAGCTCTTGTTTATTTCCAAAGCGTTATGTGGCAGGCACTCGCCGCTCTTTGTTTCTTAAAGTGTTATACTACCAAGTCAAGTTGTCTACCCATCTTGAAAGACTGAATATCGCTGTGCTCTGGCTGCAGCTTTGATGCACTGTAACCATGTGTTTCTTTTGTTTGTATCTGCATGAGAGAGCAAAAAATTGTGGAAAAGAAATATCCAGTTATTACTACTCTACTATTACACTTTAAATGATGCTGTTTCAAATAATTGAAATCCTCTCTCTGCCACCATCCATTCATCTGTAGACTGAAATCCAACTTTTATCCAGACTTGCTATAGATATAATGTCACTGACTGTATGATTCCTCTTGTGTCAGTGCAGACCAGTCAGAGTAAGGAGAGGGAGAGGGGGGCCTTCAGTTGAAATGGAGTCTTGTGCTAACAAACCTTGTCAAAATATAAACAGCAGACCTTTCTGGATACATTATCTAACTACTGAAGTTGCTACCTGACATGCGTTTTTGTAAGCAAAGTTATAGTTCATTTTGCTGAGCAACAGAACTGTTTAGCTGAATGAAAAACGTCTGGTAGCCAAAAATAGCACATACATGTTGAGTTATTTACAATCCATATTTGACACAAACTCCAGCACCACAGACAGAACCGTGTATCTGAGGTTATTTTGAAAGGAACGCTTTTCTTTATTAGCAAAAAATACTAAAATTAGATGGGGAAAAGTGAGTTGCTATTACAGTATTTAACGTATGTTATCCTGTTAACATAACTAACATGACATAGATGGATGCCTAATACAAGTGGTGACAGAGCAGCTACTCCAAACAAAGTAGTTGGTCCAGTAGGCGCTAACCTGTTCTGTTTTTCTCTTTACCCAGAATGCCCTCTGACCCCAGACACCCCCAACAGCGAGGCCAGGATGTGCACCAGTAGCAGCCGCCTGGCCGCCCTGAAGAAACAGAATGACATCGAGCTCAAGGTCAAACAGGGCGCCGAGAACATGATCCAGATGTACTCCAACGGGTCCTCCAAGGTAGGTTCCAGCAAGGTGTGTGTGTGTGTGTGTGTGTGTGTGTGTAACTCGACGTCCAAGTTATAGCCACTACAAAGAATTCGGTAGCTTTTAATCTCATAAGCCCCACTTCATGTCAGACTGCAGAAGTGTGTAATAAATCGCTCCCATCAGTTATTTTTAAGCGAACTATTTAGCCGTCCAGGAAGAGTCCAAAAGGTCACCAATAACACTCACTAATGTCAAGCCGCCATCATCTAGCGTCGTCTGTTGCGTTCACCTCTGACATTCTAAGTAAAGTAAATGACACAGTAGAGAACAGGATCCAGATAGATTGTAACTGCTCAAAGGCGAACTTACCCAACATGACCTTTAGCTTGCTTCCCCACAGCACTCTCTGTGGTTGCGATTGCTTATTGGCCACTCGTCTTGGAAATCTTTCTTTCTTCACTTGTTCTTGACTATTTTAGTCTTGGGGATGAGTTAAAAAATGAATCTTCAAATTTAATCTAAATCTCCTCTTGTAGTCTATTTCCTTCCTGCGTTTTTCAAAGCAAATGACATGGCTTGCTAATCTCGTTACCTAAGTTACCCTTTTCTAAAAGACCATGGAGAACAAATTAAAACAGTTGAACAACAACAAAATCCACCCAATCCTCCTCCCTGCACATAGTGATTCATAGTTTACAGCCGTGAGACATGAGCACATCGTAAGCAGACTACAGGACAGAGCTGTATCTTGTACCACAGGTTGGAAGGGATTTCTAGACTTGTAATCATATGCAACACAACATTAGGTAACAGAAGAGTCTTTTTTGAATGGTACCATGACTATTATCTGACTGGTACACATGGGAAATGGAGCAAACAGGCTTGTTGACAGTCTGAAAACCCCGTCCCCACAGAATGACCATACATAGTGGGTTTGCTTTTACAGCTTCCCTGCAGGGGAGGAGGAAGCGGGAGAGGGCGGTCTTCGCGCTGACACCCACTCTGTCATATGCATTGTTGTTTGTTCACAAAGCTCCTCTGGTCCTCGTGGCTACTCTAATCCACAGAAGTAGAAAAACTATAATTTAGTCCGGAGGTGTGTGTTACAGCGCTAATAATAACAGCTGAGAGCCACTGGGACTCATCTCGGGGTCTTGCGTCAGTCGGTGGTAACTGAAGCCACTCTGTAGTAGAGAGTGTAGTACAGTGTAGAATATCAGGAGCCTCAACCCTGCTTTGCCAGTCATACAGTGTTGCCCTATAGCATAAGTTTCTGTGGATATGTCTTATAAGGCTAAGTGTAATTTAGTGTAGTGTGGATTCATCAAAATCAGGGTTCCCGCAGGCCTTGAAAATCTTTGAAAGTTTGTGGATTTGAGAAAAATAAAGGAAGGCCTTCATTTTTTTTTTTTTTAAATGAATTGACGGCATTGAAAGTTCTTAAAATATAGCACCCAGATTGATCAGTAGTCCTCAGCTCTCTGGACCTCTCTTCATCGGGGGGAAAACCCTATGATCCATATTTGCTAATGCTAAGGTGCATACCATGCACCCACAAGGTCCCAGGGTGGAATCTTTCTTGTCTCTCTTTACTATAAAACTATCTAAAATAATCTTTAAATAATCTTTAAAAAATGAGGCCTCTATTATGTCTAATTTTGACAAATGTCTTTTGTCATGACAAATGTCATGTCTCCAAAACATGCCAATTTTGAGTCCTTGAATTTCACCAAACAAGACATTGAAAGTCTTTGAAAAGTCCTTGAATTTGACCCTGTAAAAAAAGAAAAGAGATGATTTTGAAACGAGACAGTTGCAGAGTAGGGCCCCAACAAAGTGAAGCCTGATCAAATAATGAAGTAAAAACTTAACTTAGGACATCGGTGGCTTCAATTTCACAGACCCAGGTGTTTGTAGTGTAGCACAGTAGTGGGTGACTGAAAACTGCTGCATAACTCCTGTGAAGGTATGTTATGTAAGCGACCCCCTGGTCAGTGCAGCGTTCCCCTGGCCAGAGAGACGGAGACAGACAGAGAGGGGCACCTTCCAGCTGGAAATAGTCCTGTCCTGATGTCAGAGAGGAAATGCCTGTCAGACAGAGGTCTTTCCTGCGCGCGCCACCGTCAACAACCAGGATTCAAACTTCAGAGGAAACCTGGGTGGAGTTTGCTTACTCCACTATACGTGTGTGTGTGTGTGTGTGTGTGTGTGTGTGTGTGTGTGTGTGTGTGTGTATTTGCATGTATGAGAGGGACGGCAATAATGACGCATGCAGCACACAATGACATTCCACTTTCATTTTTTTGTGAATAAGATTTCCCATGTGGTCACTCATACTTTGGCTCCGATTAAGGGCATGAATTGATGGCCTGGCTGTTTGTGTTACACGCTCACAACAAGACACAAAGTCTGACGGGGAATGACGTGCATTTGGGCCACTTGTAAAAGTTATTTGACTCAGGAAGACTGAGTGTTACATGAAAACAAAATTAAAACAATTCATTCATTTATTTGTAACAGTCTGTCTTCCAAAGTAATTTGACTCAGGACGACTGAGTGTAACATGAAAACAAAATGAAGTATAAGTATGGCTGCTATAATTTTTGCCTTTGTCTTCAAATTTTGCCCGTAGGATCGTAAGTTGCTAGCGACCGCCCAGCAGATGCTCCAGGACAGCAAGACGAAGATCGAGTTCATCAGGATGCAGATCCTCAAGGCCAGCCAGGCCAGCGAGCTGAGCTTCGATAACAACGACGTGATGGGTGAGCCCTCCTTTGCATTCGGCGATCAGTTAGAATTACTCAGCGTTGCCTTTTGACCATAAATTCCCCTGACAGACTAACACACCTGTGCACACACACGCTCCGTGTAAGCTGTCATGCCCCTCTTTCTCCTCCAGCCAAGCCCATCATCAGCCCGCTGGACCTGCGGGTGGAGGAGCTGTGTCACCACGCCAGGATAGAGTCCGCCGTGGCCGAGGGAGCCAAGAACGTCATGAAACTCCTCGGCTCTGGAAAAGTCACAGAAAAGAGAGCGCATTCAGAGGTAGGTGGTGTGTGTGTGTGTGTGTGTGTGTGTGTGTGTGTGCAAAATTCACATCCTCTACCTCCTTCCTAAACAACAGGCACTGGCACAGATTCTTCTGACAACAAAACAATTAGACGGTGATTGGAAAACAAACAGGAAGCAGTTTGTCATCCCTTAAGACCCTATAGCAGTGTGGTCGACACACTCGCTGATGACTGAAATGGAGTTTAATGGAATTTAAATGGAACTGACCGCTATACTGCCGCTGTGCTCCACTCAAGTAAATGGACCATGTAATTGATGTTCCTCTCTCTCTCTCCATCCCTCGCTCCCTCTCCTCTCCTCCCGCCCTCCTTTGCTTCCTCCTTCCTTCTTTCCTCCCCTCCTTCCCTCTCTGACTCCGTCCTCCTCTCTCCCCAGGCCCAGGCCCGCTTTAACGAGTCCAGTCAAAAGCTTGACCTGCTGCGGCATTCCTTGGAGCAGCGCCTCAGCGAGTTGCCCAAAAACCACCCTCGCAGCAGCAGCATCGTGGAGGAGCTGTCCCTCCTCTCCTCGCCGGCCCTCAGTCCCAGGTCCAGCATCATCTCCACGCAGAACCAGTACAGCACCGTGGCCAAGCCCGCCGCACTCACAGGTAACTGGATCAGCTCTCGCTAGGATAACTAGGGGGTTGGTTATTGCTAATGCATCAATGCTTTGACATAATTTTTGTTACTGTTATGGCATCCTGGACTCATCCTTTTGTTCTTAACCACCATACAACAAAGATGAACTTAGTTAAACCTGGGTATTTTAAAATGACACCTATTACTGTTGTACTAATTTTTGGTATTTCAATCCATTTAAAGGGATCAAACGGTATAAACATGTATCAAAGCTTGAAAATGTTGGATTCTTGTAATGAGAATTTGACTTTTTTGTTTTGGCATTTTTACTGAGGATGTTAACTGAGTGTGGGCTGTTTTCAGTAAAAAATGAAAATTCAGAAAATAATTGACCTCACTGCACTAACGATGTGTGCTTTCATTCAGCAAAGAAAGGTTTTGGAAACCTGTCATTTTAGAACCCGTATTAAACGAATTATTGGAACTGGTATTGGAAAATTTCCCATCGCCCAATCGTACACTTGGCACAGTGCTGCTGGCCCTATTTTTTTCACACTTGCACTATTCAAGTACACAGTTTTTGTGATAGAACAAAACGCAGGACACCGACTGTTATTGTCCCACATAGCACTGAAACCAGACTTGGCCGGCTTTTAAGTTTCCCTTAGTCACACAGCAACACTCCTGATACACTCCAACCTGATGGATCTGTAAGTGAAGTGAGTAAATCTAGTCTTAGCCTGGATACTAATCTGGTCATAACAGTCACCTGGTAAATTTTGAAAGTATATTACATATACTATTTGAAATGAGTGAAATGGGATATCTGATGCTGATCAGTACGCTGCATGCTGTCCTCTCCTCCAGGCACGTTAGACGTCAGGCTCATGGGCTGCCAGGACCTTCTGGAAAACGTTCCAGGCCGCTCCAAAGCCGGTTCTGTCCCGCTGCCCGGCTGGAGCCCCAGCGAGACCCGCTCATCCTTCATCAGCCGAGCAAACCGGAACCGCGGCGCCAGCGCACGCAACCTGACGAAGAGCGAGGACCTCTCCAGTAAGTAGATCTTCCCGCGTGCGCTGTCTGAAAGGTTTTCTTCAAAGTAATGCACACGCACACATAAGAGTAAACGCCGATAAAAGATTACAAGAGTCGACATGGCTACTAATAAAGCGCAGCTAGCCTTGCTTTTAATTATTGCACAGTTTGAATGAGCCATAAGATTGCTTGGCTGAAATGACCCGTTGTATAGCAGCTGAATCACGGTCACAAATGGGAGATTCTTAATAGGTCAGTATTTAACAAATAGTGTGTGTGTTTATGTTTCCTCAGATGAGATCAGCGCAGTGTTGAAGCTGGACAACACAGTAGTCGGCCAGACGAGCTGGAGGCCGGTCAGCAACCAGGCCTGGGACCAGAAGTTTACATTGGAGCTGGACCGGGTAACACACAGTTCTGCCCTTGACCTAGATTACTGTTGTTGACTCAACGTTGTGTGTGGGTAATGTAGTTTGTGTGTCTCACATCTGTTTGTTGTCGTGTGTGTGTCTGTGTGTGTGTGTGTGTGTGTGTGTGGTTGCCCTCTAGTCCCGTGAGCTGGAGATCTCGGTGTACTGGCGAGACTGGCGTTCGCTCTGCGCTGTCAAGTTCCTGCGCCTGGAGGACTTCCTGGACAACCAGCGTCATGGGATGTGTCTGTACCTAGAGCCACAGGGGATGCTGTTTGCTGAGGTACACACACACGCATATACCCACACACACACACACACACACACACACTGACTACATTCATTCCGTACCAGTTAAAGGGGCAGTAAGTGACTTTTATCTACCTCTCTCTGCGACTAAAAAATTGCGGCAATATTGACAAGTCTCTGGAACAGTTTATGGAGCCTGTAATGGACAGAAATATAAAAGTCACATTTTCACAACAGAACGAGCAAGCTAGCTCATTAGAGGGGGGATGGGAGGGGATGGTCCAAATCACAGTCCCGGCCGGAAAGGGAGTTTTGAAAGTCAGAAATCTCAGCACCTGACAAAGTAATATTGAGTCATTGGTATTGAACAACAACCCGGTCAACCCGATTATGGTCATTTTTTGCTATGGGACAGTAAAAATTGTACTTAATGCACCTTTAACCCCAACCTTAACGTAGTCCTAATTCTCACCCTAAACCTAAGCCATTACCCTAAAAAAAAAAGCCCTCTGTAGAAGTGAGCGCTGGCAAAATGCACAACCACTCACACACACGTCTTGAGTATGCAATATAAGACAATCTTGTGTCAATACATCCTGTATGTTTAGGTAGAGATACCGGCATGTACATATATGCACATACCCACTAACACAGCACCGTGACAATTGTACCCATTGTAAGTTCTGTTTGCTGGGTCGTCTGTACCTTCATTACATTTCTCTTGTTCAGGTGACATTTTTCAACCCCGTTATCGAGCGACGACCGAAGCTACAAAGACAAAAGAAGATTTTCTCAAAGCAGCAAGGTGAGTCGGTGTTGCTTTACACGTTTTCAGGGCTTACTATTGTGAAACAGACTTGTAGTTCATGGCCTTAGTCTCCACGATAACCAGTCCCAGAGGTCATGACCTCACAGTTGCCATGGAGATATGGGTTTCCTCTTATGTGATGGAAAAGTTCAGATAATAAGGGGGTTGTCAGTGTCTGATCCTCCTGTTCCTCCCACTGTTTCTCATTCTCCCTCACATCATCATCATCTCTTTTTTCCCACCTTCATCCCCTCATCCACCTATATCACCTAATCCCACACGTCTCCCTGCCCTCCCTGACTTATTCTCCTCTCCCTCGCCCCCTCCTTCCCCTCCTCCCCCTCTCCCTGCCCCCCTCTGCTTCCTCCTGGTCAGGTAAGACCTTCCTGCGCGCCCCTCAGATGAACATCAACATCGCCACCTGGGGCCGTCTGGTGAGAAGAGCCATCCCGACAGTCAGCACCAACTCCTTCAGCCCTCAGGCGGCTGAGACCGGGCCCAGCAGCCTGCCTGGTTCCCCCACACCCTGCAGGTAGAGAAACACACACACACACACACACACACTGAGATGCCATTGAGCAAGGCAATATGGATAAATAAATAAAAAACAAAACATAAACCATTAACATCATCTTCTAGTAAAAATCACATATTACAATCTATCAGACACTGGCTGGATCGTTGATTTCCTCATTAAGCTGTGCCTCTGTCCCCACACAGCGACCCCCTGGTGACCAAGCTGGACTTTGACAAAGAGCCCACCACAGGACCCAAGCACTACCCAGTCCCCGATGACATCCGAGAACCACTGGCCCAGGATAAGATGCCCGACAAGGAGGAAGTACAGGTATGGTGTTACAGGAAGTACAGTTGTCGTTGATAAGGAAGTACTGGACCGATGTAGTCGAGGGCAGCGGGGCAGCTTGCTGGTTTGCGAGTCTTGGTCCGTGATTTAATCCCCACAGCACTCCAAAATAGATATGCACCATACTCCCTTAGGCTTAAAAGACTATTTAAGCCTAAGAGGGGTAAAAGATGTTAGAAGCAGTTGGATGAAGAGCAACAGAAAGCATCAAATAATCACATTTACATGGAGATGAGGCACTGAAGACACTAGATGGGCAGATCCGCACAACTAACTACATACATGTTCGTTAGGGGGAGATGACTTATATTTTATGATCACTTTTCCCTCTCAGATAATACTGTCCTAGTCATCATATGTTAAAAAAACATCAAATCATACCTGGTGCATCCCAGCTTTATCACCTGTGGTCCTCAGTATCTCTTCCCCATCTTTCCATATGGTGTGTGCAGATGAGGAAAGCAAAACTGGCGTAAAACATCCTAGCTATGTGTACCTACATATCTTGCATCTCTCCAGGACGCCCTGGCCTCGTTTGACTTCCTGAACAAGAGGAACAGCATAGCGGTGAAGTCCGAGCTGGACGGAGTGGTGGAGCAGGACATCCAGCCGCCAGACCTGGAGCTCACCGCCATACAGAAAGACACAGAGATAAGGTAGGAGAGGTGGAGGGAGGGCATACATCTGCCGCTTTAAAACACATGCTTGTCGTGTTTGTGTTACTGGTAAAGCTTAAAATACATTTAAAATGAAAGGGAGAAGAGGAGGGGGAAAGGTGAATGGTCTGTTTGTTGTCATGCTGCTCCCAATAGAGTCTTTTATTTAAAAAGGGGTGACTGAAAGAGAAAAATGATTTGTGGTTCTCAAACTGTGGGGCTGAATGAACAAGGGGGCATAGAAGCATTGACAGAGAGATAAAAAGCTAAACCTTCTTAGCACCCTGCTACTGCTTTTATTTTGGTAGTTGTTGCTGCTGCTGTTATGCATCTTTCACCTTAAATATTAAAGCTGCAGTGACATTGTGTGGCCCATGCTGTAAAAGAGTGTGAAAAAGCAACCAGTGAAATGGTTACACGGGTGGAAACGCTGCCCCCTGGCTTTGAATCCTCATGTTTTTGGTTTTCACTGTCACGTTGCAAAAAATGACCATGTAGATTGCTGCAGCAAGTGCCTTGATTCAAAAGACTTGCTACACGCAGGAAGGTCTACATTGCATTTCTGCATTATGTAATGGATCCTAATGTAAACACTGATGCCTTTCCAGGGAAGAAGAGCAATTCAGTCTCCAAGACTTCAAATGCGTGGCAGTCCTTGGACGCGGTCACTTTGGAAAGGTACGTTTTATATCGTCATTCAACACAGTTACATGTGTGGAAAGTTTTTAAGCAGGTTCCTCTATAAGGCGTCCTTCTCCTCTGCATCCCCCAGGTGTTGTTAGCAGAGTATAAAAGCACAGGGGAGATGTTTGCTATCAAAGCGCTGAAGAAAGGAGACATCGTGGCTCGTGACGAGGTGGACAGGTAAGGAACTAATGACTCTCAGACGTAGTGTTGACTCCACTCAAAAGATTGTTTGTACATTGTGTGTTCATATAAAGGACGGTTAGTGCATTTGAAGACGTGAGTGTGACTTGAAAGTTTCAGTTCCCCGTGACTCACACCGCCGTCTCCTCCTCTCTCCCCCAGTCTGATGTGCGAGAAGCGGATCTTTGAGACGGTGAACAGCGTCCGCCACCCTTTCCTGGTCAACCTGTTTGCGTGTTTCCAGACCCAAGAGCACGTGTGTTTTGTCATGGAGTACGCGGCGGGAGGCGACCTGATGATGCACATCCACGCCGACGTCTTCTCCGAGCCCAGGGCCATGTGAGTGGACCGGCTGAGCTCGGCGTTAACCGCCCGTGTCTGAACTTAACGAATTCCTCCTACACCACCGGTCCGATTTTGGTGAAACTCGGAGGGATGATGCATCTTGTCACTGATTGGCCCAAGGGGGTGCCTGCATCATCAGCATGTTTACTTGTTTTTTATATTGATTTTAATAGTACTCACGACTGATCAGTACAAATTTAAGGTTTAAAGGCTAAGAACACATGATTGGGTTATGAACACTTGCCTATTCACATCTATTTCTAGTAATTCTCACAAGTTTTTCGCTAACGCCTTGTAGTTTCCATGTGCCGATGGAGTGAGTGGGGATTCAAAGTGTGTTTTAGTCAAGCAGCCTGCTAGTTGAATGAAAGCTCACACATTTTACAGCACACAGATTATTTTCAGGGGCCTCTCACCAGGAATTCTGGTAGAACCGGCTTTTAAATACCCTAAAAGAGCTTTACCCTCAGTATATAGTTCCTTGTTTCCTCGGCAACAATGCGAGCTAATGAGGTGGATTCCCTCTCTGGTTTTCCTGATTCCTCAGTGAAGGCCACGCCACCTAATCTACTGCTTTTTTTTTGTACTTTTGCAGATTTTATGCAGCCTGTGTTGTATTGGGATTACAGTTCTTACATGACCATAAGATTGTGTACAGGTAAGATATTCAGTTAATGCTAACACATTGAATTCATTCCCATATCTGTGTTAGGAGCATAAAGCTATGCTGACTTCTAATGTTGATGTTTTTTTATTGTTTATTTTACTGGAACTTGCAGAGATTTGAAGCTGGATAACCTGCTCTTGGACACAGAGGGCTATGTGAAGATTGCTGACTTTGGGCTTTGCAAAGAGGGTAAGATGGACGACCACATCAGTTTGAAGGCTTCAGACCTCTGTTCTCGAAAGCAATTGATCCAAGACCATGAAGTGGGGTTGCACAATTAATTGGAAAAAATATATTTTGTGGGAAAGGTGGTTTCAGACAGCTTCCTAAACAATTTGGTGCTGTGCAGAATCCCTGTCAAATAAATCAGGTTGCAAGCTGAAGAATATCCTTCATTTTTTCTAAAGCGTCACCCCTCCCTCCTCAACACACACACACACACACTTTTAACACTTAAAAAAGAACTTGCTTAAAAAGCCTGTGGCCGTATGCATTGCAGTTTATTTTCCAATATTCTGCAAAAAAAAAAAAGAGTCAATATCATGCAGCCCTACCATAAATTAGTATTCCAGTTTATTGTTTTAAAACTGCACTCCTGGATATTTTCAACCTATCAGTTATGGAATAAACATCCTCCCTGTTGTCAGGAATGGGCTTCAGGGATCGCACCAGTACGTTTTGTGGCACGCCGGAGTTTTTGGCCCCCGAGGTTTTGACTGAAACGTCGTACACCCGCGCCGTGGACTGGTGGGGGCTGGGGGTGCTCATCTTTGAGATGCTGGTCGGGGAGGTGAGTGGACGCTTCCTGGTGTTCACCTGCTGAGTGTCGCCTCCTTCATAAAGTGTGACTCTAAATGTACACTACCAGTCATGTTTTTCATTCTCTTAAAGCCATTTTGATCTAAAGGCTTATGCTTAAATGCTTGAAATGTGTTTCTTAGACAAATAGAAATAGTGAAGTTGATGCCTATGTATGAATTTCTTTCCAAAGCCTTTGCCTTTCCATCAAGGCAAAGGGTTAAAGAATCTAAAACATAAGATAGTTTTGATTTGTTTAACACTTTTTTGGTCACTGCATAATTCCATTTGTGTTAGTTTTGATGTCTTTACTATTATTCTAAAATGTGAAAAATAAGTAAAGTAAAATGTGTGTCCAAACTTGGCTGCTAGTGTGCATAATCTAAATATTGGATGTTGTCATGCCATTTGATTCATATTGATGTTGCGACAGTCAGAACAACAGTGATTCATGTTCAGTGCCAGTTGTCACGTCTTCATCTTGATACTTGTCTCTTTCAGTCTCCGTTCCCTGGTGACGATGAGGAGGAGGTGTTCGACAGCATCGTCAACGATGAAGTCCGCTACCCACGGTTCCTCTCCACCGAGGCCATCTCCATCATGAGGAGGGTGTGTTCACAAACTGAAAACAAAGGGATCAGTGCATTTATAATGAGGACATATTTCACTCCTCTGCATTAGAACTTGATATGCCTGCAGTCTGATCAGGCCGCTCAATCCCAGTGTTATTTGTGTGGAAATCCTAGTTGTCTTGTATTGATGGGTCTTGTCTGACACAATAGAAACCAATTGAATTGTACTAAAAGAGCAAACCCTGCCCATATATCATTCCAGGCAAATGCTCATTTTATATGAAAGGATTTCACCTGGTAACTGACCGATGTGTGGCCCGTTTAATATTTACTGTACTTTATTGTCCCGTCTTGTCCGTAGCTTTTGAGGAGGAGCCCAGAGCGCCGTCTGGGGGCAGGAGAGAGGGACGCAGAGGAGGTCAAGAAACATCTATTCTTCAGGGTAAGTGACTAAAAGAGCATTTTCACAAAGATTGATATTTGTTTTCTGTTTTTGTGAATACGATAAGATAAACTTTATTGTCCCTCGAGGGGAAAGTTGTCTTAGTTGCTATTAGGGCTGGGCGATATTGACAAAATCACAATATTTTAGACCGAATACCTCGATATCGATAATGTGACGATATTTTGGGGGAATGAGTATTCGTGCTTTCATAAGATAATTACACACAAGAAAAAAATTGGAAAATTAGTTATAATCATTACTAATCAGTAATGTGTAATCAGTAATAAGTAATGTGGATATGATGATCAGGTGAAGCCAATCATTGTTCATTTTACTCAGCCTCAACAGGCTAATAAGTTCAGAAAATTGTATCACTTTACTGTACCGCAGCCTTTAAGACCAGGAAGAAGTGACATTTAAGTTATTTTACAATAATACGATAACCAAAATCCCAGATATCTAGTCTCATATCACGATATCGATATTATACAATATATCACCCAGCCCTAGTTACTATGTAGTTGCCAGCTAGGTGAAGTTTCTATGAGCTTATCAGAAAATTCAGACAATTTTTACACTCTCTCGCTCTTTGCAGAACATGGACTGGAACGGACTGTTGGCCAAGAAGGTGAAGCCTCCGTTCGTCCCGACCATCCAGGGCGCCAACGACGTCAGCAACTTCGATGATGAATTTACCTCAGAGGCTCCGATCCTGACCCCGCCCCGGGAGCCCCGAGCGCTCAACTCCGAGGAGCAGAACATGTTCTCTGACTTTGATTACATTGCTGACTGGTGTTAGCTCACCCGATCCCCCCCCACACACACACACACACACACACACACATAAACACACACACACACACACTGTGAACCAACCAACACAGCGATGACTGTAGCTCACATTTTTCCTCCCTGCCCCAAAACGATGAGAGGGGGCAGCGAACGTCGCTCCCTGAGCCTTGGGATTGATCTGTGCCATTTTGAAAAGACGGTCCACAAACCCTCCCCAGACCCTCCCCACTTATTTTTTAATCAACATGAAGAACTTTTTTTAACAAACAGAAAAAAAATGAAACTTTTGTTCTTGGAGAAACTGAGTGAAGGAGGAGAGGGATGCCCAGTCCTCCTGCACACGTCGTCGTCGTGTCCGCTGTCTGACCACTGAGAATGTTTTTCATATGAACTCCAAGGAGACGGCAACATCACAATCATGTTATTCAATGTCACTGTCTCTTCATTTTTTTGATCTGTACAGATTATATTCATTCGTATATTTTATTGTTTGTTGTTTTTTTTTTTTTGTTTTTTTTTTGCAAAGCCCTCGCCATAGCTTAAGGACTTTTATCTCACTGTAAGATTGACATGACTGCCATGATCATGTATGAAATTGTTATTCAATGAATCTGAAGTGCTCAAAGCATTATCATCACTGAACTGGCACTACGGTTTAACTACAACAAACATCTTGACTACTACTACTGCTTCTCGACTTGAAACCCAAGTAAGAAAGAGTCTTCACACTACAATTCCTCTTGTCTACGATCCCAGTCTTCGTCCACAAAACGCCTGTTCCATGTTGGACACAGCTTTCCCCTTTTGTTTCCCCCACACTGCGTTCTTTCCTTCACCTGAAGCTTGCATGTACTGTATGTCTGAATACAAAGGCCCATACGATAATATAGCTGTTTGGTGTAAAGCATCAGTCCATCCAGTGTTATAAGTTACTAAAGGTATTATAACACTACCCCTCACTTTCTTGGATAGTCACTTTTGAAGTGTTTACTCTATATTTGGAAATGTTGTACTGGAAAGAAGCCCATTATTGAATTAGTGACCTGAACAGCAATTAAAAACACTTCGAGGGGAGAAATAGCGTTAAAGGTTTTAAACAGTTTCTTCTTTCCTAAGCACTGCAGTGGCTCTTTAGCTTGATGTTGACATTCAGCTGAACTCGGTCCTTGGGACGAAGCACTGCACACTGCTTTCACTTGGTGTTGCAGTGCTTTACTGAACAATAAAATCAAGCAGGGTGCTGCGCTCCTCTGGCATGAATTCATTTCAGTTCCATTTCAATTCAGTTTGCAGTTCTCTGTAATTCCTGACTGGACAGCCCGTTGTGGTGGAACTGACCGCATTTGTCCTTGATACCTCAGTTCTAAGTTAATGAAAGTGAAAACACTAATCCTAAGTGACTCGCACAGTTACAGCTATACTACCAAAACCCATTCATCCAGTCCCTGTTGGAGGACCAGGGAAGCGGCGCTAATGGAAAAACCAGATTGATGGACTGACCGTGAACCCAATGCCGGATTAACCAAAAGTGTTTTAGTGCTGAGATCTCCTTTGCTCCACCATAAGCCAAGTGCTGAGCTGTTTTGGGGAAACCAGGCCCAACTCAGTGCCAGTTAGTGCGTACTAGGGCTGGGTCAATATGCTAATTAAAATACTTTCAAATACCACTCTGTGATTGGTTGAATTATCCTGGCTGGCACAATGGAACCCATAAATTTGCCTCAAATGAATTGGCAAATTCTGTCAATCTTGTGCTTGATCAGCTCAAATATTCAAAGTGACTGAAAGTAAGTAAGTTTTAATTCTAAATTGACCCAGAACTGGTGCAGACCTTTTGATATGAATCACTACAGGGGAGGGCAGGGTATATATATATGTACACAATTGAGCTGAAAGCACTAATTTTATCAATAGTTTTTAATTATCTATGTTTAGCTTAATGATGAAAATAGATTGTACAAAGTTTTTTTTTTCTTATTTCTCCCCATTGCTTAAATGGCTGCTTGTGCATGTTGTCGAGAGGACAGACGAGACCGTTATGGATGGTACACCAATATTGAAGTCACACAATCTGTTGCTGTTCACCCTGGTGTAAAAAAAAAAAGAGGCATTTCTGCAGTCATTGTTTGTTGCCTATCATGAATGCACAAATTAAACATTTTTAATAGTGGTATTGCTTTTATTTGTACCATTGCCAATGAACACATCTTAATGGGATACTTTGGACATTCTGAATCATACTTGGTTTTTATTCAATACACCTTAGTGACTTGTAGTTTCACCATTTCCCTGCAGTTTGCCTATCTTATGAATAGCCACGCCTTGGGTTTTAGTGAAGATGCTAACATGTAATTTTAGGGTAACAAATTTGAAGTCTCAAAGTGTTCATCAGGAGAAAAGCACAAAGGGACTTGCTGTCAAAACTGACTTTTCTTTCCTTTGAGGGATGATGCAAGGAAATCTTGGGAGCCACAAGTAATGCTGTTGGCTCTCTTCAGTGGAGTTAGAAACCGTCACCCTGCGGTGCAGAACCTATTTAAGGTAGTGGCAGTCCACCTATATCTAATGTCAGGGAAGGGCCTCAGCTAGACCTTGATGACCTGAGGTAACCAAGAGGATGAACCACTTCTTTATGTCAAACAAGAGGAGAGAGGAGTCTTTATAGATCAAAATATCTGGCAGAAGACCATAAGGCCTTTATTTGTAAAGACGGAGGTATTCTCTTAATCAGCCCTTACATTTCAAGAGATAATGAAGTCTATCAAAGATCAAATTAGTAAGACAAAAATATTTTAAGTAACCAAAAATTTAATGTTCTTCAAACCACAAAGTGATCATGCTTTACTGAAAAGCCTTTTTTTTATTTCTTAATTTACTTAGAACAATGCAAACAAGCTAACAAAATAGAACCTGGCCATTTTTTTCTACAAAAAGAAAGTGTGTATACAGTATGAAACCAGCCTAAAATTGCAAGCACCAATTACATTTTCTCACTTGGACATATATACATGATATATACACTCAAATGAAATACTGTAAGTACAGTCTGCAATCTGTATGTTTAAGCGTTGGAATGTGTGTCCTCTGTATTCCTGCAAGAGTGCCTCGACAAAGGCTTGAAGTCTTAAGTTAGGAGGGAAAAAGATAAACCTTCCAAATCCAACAAAAAAAACGATAAAAAAAGAGAGAATATAATCCTATAAGTACAGCAGAGAGTGTCGTCACTGTATGCGTAGCATCTTCACAGTTGGGGCAGTTTGTCGACAGGCGTGTCGAATTTGAAGTCTGGAGGGAAGAGGTCTGCGGCGCGCGGGTAGATGAGTCGGTACGACTGTCTAATGGTCACATCCGCCACGCCAGCTATGTCTCCGATCTCTGGGGAAGCATCAGAAACAAAAGAATAGATGTTGGTTCAATTGCTCTACCTGCAGTAAATTATTTACCACTTTTCTCTAAGCATTTGCTGGTGATTTTGGTAAACATCCACTTTCAAATTGAAAAGTTAAGACTGAGAATTTTCCATTTCCCCTCTTCTCAGTCTGCTGAACTCTGACAACATCCGAATGTAAACTGCCACGCACTACCGTCACACGCCCTTAGGGCTGCACGATTATGGCTAAAATGATAATCACGATTATTTTGCTCGATATTGTGATCACGATTATTTATCATGATTATTCATCCATTTTGTTTTATTGCACTTGAGCATTTTAAGTTAACCGAAATGCCTTCACATTCATAATGTATTTTATAAACCTATAAATAAAAAAACATTCAAATGTACAAATCTTTGAACCTGTGATTCCGGTGCACCGGGTCCGTTGTTTTTTTTTCCGGGACCATCACCTCTGTAGCCTTAGTTTTTGGGCATTTGTATTCTAAGACACTTATTTTGTAAGAAGTCTATTTGGGTGTTTGTGGGCTTTTATTTTGAAGTTTCCCATAAGGACCCGCGGGAGAATTAGTGTAAATAAGGAAGTAGTACGTTTGCCTGTGTACTGCGTCTCTGGTCGGAGATTAAAAAGGAAATATTTTACCCCGTAACCCGTGCTTCATTGTATACTACACTTGGATCCAAGCTAATGGAAGAGTTTATACGCACTTTGAAAGGTCAGCGGCAAACTGGGTCAAAATTCAAGTAATTTGAGTTTTGATTACGTTGACTAACTGTTGCAGCCCTACACCAGAGCAAGCTAAACCCAGCGTGAATAATCGCCCGCGGCCACAATCAATTAATTGTGGAAGCCAATATCGACATCGCGATTAATATACGATTAATTGTGCAGCCCTACACGCCCTCCTCACCTTTCTGGGTCTTCTTCTCAGCGGAGGCCTGTGAGGCCATGTAGATGGCTGCCGCGGCCACGGAGATGGGGCTCCTGCCGGGCACCAGGTCCAGCTCCACCGCCTTCCTGGCGATGAAGGTGGCGGCCATCTGGACCTGCTTGGGCAAGCCCAGGTTGGAGCAGAAGCGGGACATGAAGTCTCCTGTGGTGATGAGGTCCACGCTCGTCTCCAGCGCCTTGAGGATCAGCTTGAAGCACCGGCCAATCTCCTTCTTGGAGATACGGGAGACGGCGCAGATCTCTGTGGAGACGAGGAGGAGAGAGACCGGTTTAGATGGAATGTAGCGAAAGAAAATCTAGAACATTTCTTGCCAGGAAGACTTCTTCTTCTTCAATGACTTCCATAGTAAAATTGTAAAAGATGAAGTGCACTGATATGTGATATGATATGATGAATCAAATGCCATCCTAAGTGATGCAGATCCACACTGTGCTGAAGCAAACTACACACTACAGTCCAAAATCCCCTTAATATGTATTGAGGGGACGAGGTATGACTAGCCAACATGTCTTTCTTTTACCTAAAGATTTATTAATATATGTTATGAAATGATTTTACCGGTGACACAATATATCCCAGTAGAGTAAAGGGGATGAATACGTCTGCAAACAATTTTCTGTAATTGGAATTTTATACTTTCACATACATTTCTCTAATTTCCACTCCACTTTGATAGAAAAGAGAAGTTTGTGTAGATTTTGTAACAAAAATTCCAAATAAATGTACTTTGAACTAATTTTGTAACAAGAAGAAGAAGAAAAGAAAAGACAGTCTAGGGGGTTAAAAAGTATCATAATTGTAGTTTACAGGAAAATGAAACCGCTTGCTCTGACCTTTAAACGTCCTAGGAACCCCTTCTTGTCTGCAGGCGATGTAGAGGCAGGCTGAGGCGATGGCGTCGTTAGCTCGACCTTTCAGGCTCTTCTGTTCGTAAACTTGCTTGAATAAGTTGTTTGTTCTGTCCTGCAGGGCAAAGGCATTATTTGTTTGTCAGCAACAGTCTGTACAAATTCAATCACATGCTACAATATTGTTAGCTCACACGTAAAATAAGCATAAAAAGCTGAACAAATATTATATTTATGTATTCATTTAGGTATTTCTTTCTTTCTGTCTTTGACAAAATAAAAGCACATGACATGCAAATCGTAAAGGTTAACAAAAAAGTCCCGGACGTCTTTCCATCATGGTCTTTGCCATTTCTTCTGCCTACACAAGATGACAACAGGCATCAAGTCCAAGAGAGCGTACAAGTCAAGTCACGATTTAAAGTCATACAGTATATTCTTCCTAAAAGCACATTCCAGAACATTCACATACATGGCGATTCTTTGGAACATTTTAACGGCAGATGGAACTCACGATGATATTCCTGGGTAGGTTGATGCGGTCGGCCATGGTGGTGATCTCTTTGAAGGCGTTGAGCATGGCCCGGTCCGAGCTGCTCATGGTCCGACGGTTCTGGTACTTGGAGTTGCCGAACTCGTCAAAGCTAGCTGCGCCTGTTCCCTGTGGTGGAACCAGAGGATGTTTATCAGTAAAACGCACATCGTCTTATTTCTAGACAACTATGACACATTACACAACGATCCAAATAATCAGATTGGTCAAAGACGTGTTCCAACAGTGTTGATAATTGCCATAAAGCATGGCTAGCTGCGGCGTATTGGCTGATCTGCCAACTCTTATGGTAACCATGGAGCTAGTGAGCAATGTCTCGTTTTCTCCTGTTTTTTACTCTTCTGTATACTACACTAAATAAAACTTAAGACAGTATACATGCAATGGTAACCATTGTATAAAAGCCATAGTAAACTTCAAGATGTTCCTTAGCGTGATAAGGGATAATTTGGTGCTGCTGACAGTCCTAGACTGTGACTCACACCTAGCTGCATCACTGTGGTACCCATAATCACAGGAAATTAAAACCTATCGGGTATTATGGCTGTAAACGCTGACCGCATCATCAGAACTTTCAATGACACGGCATTTCAGCATCACTTCACCTACGCAATGTGTATTTGAGCACATACAGAAATTGGTTCCAAATAGTCAAAACCATCACTTGCTCAAGGGTGATATGTCCTTTTGAAGAACAAATCACATATTTCATCTGTAATGACATATTGTCTACATCACTAGTTGAACAGTATGATATTTGACAAATTCATTTGAAAATACAAAAATTTGTACCCCCTAATTCTCATTTCCACTAAAGACAGGCTGGGTGCCGCTCACCTTGCTGATCATGGTGGTCAGGTCTCCCCCATTAAGCAGCGGGTTCTGGGCATCTCCCACTCTGGATGGATCTTTGGTGGCTTTCTCATTGGTAAATGTCCTCCACTCTGAGCCCACATCGATTACGCGGTCGCCTGAGGGGGAACGGTTCGACAATTAAAAAAAAAAAAAAGTCCCATTAACACTCTACTGTCTACATCCTGAGTTTTGTTTGAAGCCGGATATAGACCGAATGCAACCTCCTTTCTTTGTCTCCTTATAAATAGCTTTTGTTAACCTTTTGTACAGATAAGAGGAAAAAATTGATGTCAGCTTTTCAATCTTTTGTATCGATGTCTTCAGCTGTTACTCTGAAACTAGTTTTTCCTTTGTCCTTGATTGACGGAAACAAAAGAAGTGAAATGTGATGCCAAAGATAGAAAGAGAGGAGTTCAGAAAAGGAGCAGAGCAGTTGATGATAGATTTTGTCTGTGTTTGTCAACAATAACACTAACCAAGGCTAAAAGCACAATGAGTCACACACAAAAAATGTCTGCAGTAAGTGCACACAACAGATGCATTCACTCCTTGTTCTCTCCAGCTGCATTATCTCTCTTTGGGAGAATCGACCAGAAGATGGTGCCAGATTCATAAGAATTCACTCATGCTACCACCTGCGTTTGTCAGGACCACAAGGCCCCTTCAAATACTGTAGAATTTGTCAATCCTCCCATCCTCCCTTTCTTCAACTTGGTCTTAGCACTCTTCTAGCACTAAGCAACAAAAACATTCTCTCAGGAGAGTCCTTCGGGATCAGTGAGCTAGGGCACAAATATTGTACTCTCAATATTGTGGGTCTGAACCGGGCTCACAATCTTTGTTGCGTGTCATCCACTCTTGTTTTCTTCCCTTTTTCCTGTCACTTTCTCTTGTAATATAGAGTAAGGCAGAAATACCATATATTATCTTCAAACTAAAACATCCAATTGTATCAAATCAAGGATGTACAAAGGAAAGGAAGGCAGGGCATATTGTTTGAACATGGCCAATATTTCCTCCCACTTATGATGGCCTGTTCCTAGAACCATATAGCAGGGTCAAGGATTAGATTTCTGATATTTTAATCCTATTAGGCTTTTACCATCCATCAATCCGGCTAATATCTAGGAGCAATTGTGACATTCATCCCCTTACAGGAGGAGCGAGAACAGAGAGCATTTAGCTTGCATCAGAGAACGGCTCCAGTCTCTTATATCCCATCTGACCAGGTCGGTGCTCAAGGGGCTCATTAGAGGGGTTAGTCTGTCTTCCACTGCAGCTCTGTGTTACAGTCTGTTACAAGCTAAAAGGCTTTGTACTGGATCTATGTTGTGTGCCGCCATGTCATGTGTGCATGTGACTTGCCAAAAAACATAATAGACAGCATTGTATGCACATGCACTTTCGAAATGCTAGCCAAGGCAAAAAAAAACATCCATCTACGTGGAGAAAATAATTCAGTGAGTAATGTGCTCAAATATTCCCCTAACCGTAAAAATGGAAACAGTGTACATTTGCATACTTTTTCTGAAAGGCATCTGTTAATTCTCTTCCTTTCTTTGTCCATTCATCACCTCTACTCCACGTTCCTGTCTGCTTAATTTTCCACCTAATTAAGGACGTGTGTACTGACATGTTCGATGTAGTACCGCTAATAAAAAGTTGAGATTATCTGTGTGTGTGTGTGAGGGTAATTGAGTGAGAGAGAAGGGGGGTGTAAAGGAAAACAAAAGGGAAGACAGAAAGGAAAGGGGAAGGGAAAGGAAAAGGAAGGGGAAAGGAAAGGGAAAGTGAGAGCAAGTATGTGCTAATGTATCAAAGGCTCTGTAGCCCAAAAGCTGTGTGTGTGTGTGTGTGTGTGTGTGTATAGTCACTCACCCACTACAAGGCCGCATTCGGGGCAGATCATGTCCCCTGCTCTGTAGTCCTCCACCAGCATGGCATCAGGGTGGTTGGGACACTGAACTCTGGGAAGGGCCAGAGCCTCTCCGCTACAGAGCAGGAAAAAAGTGTAGGCATCAGTTAACAAAAAGCTCAAAGGCAAGAAAAGTATATGAAAGGGAGGATGGGGAAAGTGTACTGCTAGAAAGTCTCATCTACTGCAGTGAAAAAAGAAAGAAGAGTTTCAAAAAGCCAGCAGACTGCGACCTGTATCCTCCCCCCCTGCCTTGTCTTGTGAAAGATCACCCACAGAAAGATACAGCTAGCTGATGAAAAACCTCAGGGGGAAATAAAAGTAGAGCAAATTAAAGATAAGTGTGTTGTTTGCATTTTTGTTCACTTCCTTACACCGTTATTACCTGGGGCAAGAAAGGTCTGGGTGAACATTCTTGCACAACAAGTTTTACAAATTGACTGCTCTAATTACAAGCTGTCCATTTGTCGGGTCAAGCAGGTTGAAAGCTTGAAGTTGGTTAAGGCTAACATGGGTTGTGTCAACATGCGACTTAAGACATGAAGGAAGGTGTAAAAACGAATTATCAAAGGTCATAAAGTCGCACGATTAACAGCGTCCACAACGACATCAAACAAGTCGGAGTCAAAGCTAACATCACGACGCAGCAAAATGTGCCTCGCCTGCTCGTGTCGGTGTCTTGATATAGCAATAACACACAAAAAAAGTCACGATGATGGCGACAGCGCAACAGACGAGTCGAGCATCCTTGTTTGTCATCAAACCAGGGCTACTTCACGTTATTTTGCATGCCACTTTCCACTCTCAGACTAGCTCCTGTAAAGATAGTGACGGTCCGTGAATAGACAAACATTTCCCCAAACCGACACTGGCTACACAAAGTACCAAGGAGAGGCAGACACGCACAATGTGCATCCAAAAGAAGCAATTCACTGCATTTATTCGCTCCATTCCTGAATTCCAAAGATTCTTCAGTTGACTAAGGCAGAGTGTATCCCATGAAGAAACCTAGCTGCACAGTAAATTTATTTTAGCTGGCTGTATTGTAAACTTTCAACAACAGCAACGTTTCTGAACGCCGCGCCTGATGGTGACGACACGGCAAGCTAACAAGTTAGCTACAACAACCAACGGTACGCTAAACCTTGTTGTGTATCTTACACTAATGACAGGTCTAAGCAGATCTGTTGTATTAAAAATGTGTTATAGGGATGTAACGACGACAAGATGTGAGGATAATGTGATGATCGACGCAAGCTGTTAAGTGACAATGCTAATACAGTATGTCAACGTAACGGTGAATCTGATAGTGACTTCTGGCAACATCTTGCTAGCTAACTCCTAGCCCAACATACCACACAGCTAACGTTAAAGATAAGGACCGGACATTTTTTACTAGCGCTGGCGTCTGCCATCACGTTTAACTAAATAACAGCTCTACAAAATACAATTCTAAGTGCCAAACACGATGCAGACATATTACATTTGGTGACAGTTTCTACGCACCGGCTTGTCGACGCCATGTCACCGCTCTCTTTGCCAGCCAGTGAACAGTTTGGAACAATGGGGCGCTCCACCTATATTTATAGATTTTTCAAACCACGTGTCCACATGAGGACGGAGCGCCAGAAGGCTCAAATTAGGGCGACATTACAACGAAAAACACAAAAGAAAGTAGAAAAAGAAGGCTAAAAAGACAGCAGGCCTCATCATACTGGCTCAGGATAGACACAAGACAGGACATCAGATACAGCGCCCTCCCCGCCCCCCCAAAAACAGTAACAATGTCCAATGACAGCAATGAAAGCACAATACTGTAGAACTACTCAAGACATCCATTCAGTATAGGCCGTTCAAAGCTTCTGGAATGTAACAAGCAATCTCTAACCCTTACAGACTTTGACCAGAAACAAAGGCACAGGCCTGTTGATGAACTGGTCTGTGATGTGACTGTCTCTCTGTGCCAGCCTGTGTCCCTACTGCTGTACCAGTCTGTGACTACATTGTCCCTCTTCACCATAAACTTCACTGGCCTGAAAAGGAAAGCACACAAAAAGGCACTTGACCTGGTCAGAGTTCATGAGACTAGAATAGAAGCGAATAGAATAGAATAGAATAGAATAGAATAGAATAGAGACCTGGCAATAGAAAATAATATTTTATAAATTATACATATATTTATTGCTCACCTGCCTTGTTGCATATGTGGATACACAAACATATTGAATTTCTACATGTCTTTAAGTATTTGATGAATGTGTTTGAATACTGATAGTCAACAATGGATTATTGCAGTGTGCTGTCTTCATTTCTACAACGCAGGCAGAGGAGAATGCAACTGAGCACTCATACAAAGTGTTATCAAGACAACAGCAGGTGGAGCTAAAACAGAAAGTGTGTCAGGTTTGGAACCTGCTGAAGATGCCATGGCCAGGCAATGATATTTATTGGTCCTGGAGGCTAAATGATTTCAAGGATTAGCTTGCATGAGCCACTCATTTGCAATTGTGTTCATTACTCACTCAGTGATTCAACAAATGGGAATTCCTATCTTTGAAATAGTGTCGTTTTCTAGTATGAAAATGAGCGTCAGCCTGCCACAGGGTACAGTCACATATTGCTGAGTATGCGTCATCTGGGGTGAGCAATCTCATCCAACAGTTTGCCAGTGTTGGCAGCTCTTAATGATGTGAATCCCTGAGTCCCATCTGAGGGATCTGGGCTTGATCCTGTGGCACAGCAGCTCTGATGGGGCGTTCTCATCAGCACTGCAAAAAGATAAACAACGCCCCAGTGTGGGTTTATACTGCTGCTGAGGAGGTAGCAGCACTGAGATGATATGTGAACCCTTTCATTTATTAATTTTTTACTAGACTCTTGGTTTTTGGCTGACAAGGGGGTATATGTCCTTGACAAAGATTCACAATACTTGAATAAACCATTGACTATCCAATACTTCTGGTGTATTGTACTGAAGGAAAGTTCACTTGCATAAATGGTTACAAGTCACAGCATGACAGACATCACAGGTACAGCTGTGAGCAGCAGAGACTCTTATGCCTCTTTAGTCATGTAGTCAAAAGAAAAAAATGGCACATGCTCTCTCTTTTGTCTCTCTCTCTCTCACGCACACACACACATACACACATACACACACACACACACAGAGGCACAAACCACCACCATCTGAGCTTCTGATGAGCTGTTGATATTCATTATTTCCCTTATTTCCCAACTGTGACTTAATGTCTTCACATCATTCTTCGTCATTCTTACTTTATGTTAAGTAACAACATGGGATCCAGACACAAACAAACACTGTGAGAGCTGCATATTGGTACGGGTGCAGCCACCCGGGGTGCTGCCTGTAATTTGACACACATATGCGCGCACACACACACACACACACACACACACACACACACACACATACACACAGTGAGGACCTTCACTGACTACATTCATTCCCCCTAACCCTCTCCACTACATGCCTAACCTTAACTCTTACCTGAACCTAACCCTAATTCTAATTTCCCTGTGTGTGAGGACATTTGGTCCACACACACACACACACACACACACAGAGAGAGAGAGAGAGAGAGAGAGAGAGAGAGAGAGAGAGAGAGAGAGACAAAGAAAGAACTCTGTATTTGCAGTGCTTAAGGTAATTAAAAGCCATGGAAACAGGTTTGTTTGGGTTTGTTTGGGTCCGTGAGAGTTCATGCAAATTTGATTTGCAGTTTATTTTTTGTTACTTCCAGACAGGCGGCACACATCTGAAATAACCTTAATGGTGAAAGGATAATAATGACAATGTGCAGTGCAGTTAAACTAATAGCTGTTATTCGTGTGAGTGAGAGCACACAGTGTTTGGGGAGGGAGGTCCATGTTGAATAATTTACAGCGCATTGAGCCAATTCTCAACACGTTGACCTGGTTGCCAGGGGCATCTGGGTGCTTTTGCTGCTGAACCTAATTATCTGTTTGCTCCGCCCACGCAGGCGGGGAACCCCATGCTATCCAACCACTGTTACCACTGCCACCCCCAATGTGATAATCCTGCCCTCCACACCTCCCCATCCACCACAGCATGCTGCTACCTCTCCCCTCCCCTCCCCACAACACACACACACCATATGTCTAACCGCAGTCACAAAGCTATCTGACACCATCTGCAAGTTTGGAATCAGGGCAATGTGTTACACAATCAGTATCATCACTACTCCATCAACAGCCACTTCCCACAGCAGGGCCAAGTGGAGCTAACCCAGGCTAGGACCACTGCAAAAAGTTTACATCAGAATTTGTATCATATAATGAAAAATACTGTTTGCTTATTTGAAAATACAGCCTGGCTGACTTATCGATCAGTAAAAGTATCACATCATGATAAATCATCTCTTGGCAACAAGATGTGAGGAGAAGTTGTTTTAAGAGACCAAGGGCAGACAGTTAAGTGAGTTCACATGCACTTAGATGGTACTTGTTAAGGGAGGGGAGAGCATTTCTCATTCACTTTGCCCACTCAGTTTTTCTTTCTGATTCTGTAAGGATTCAGACTGACAACCTCACAGTCACAAATCCACTTCTTTAACCTCTAGGCAACAATTTGTCCCTGTAGTGGAAACCACTAATCTAATATGTGTGTGTTAACCTATTTAATGTAATTACTCAACAAGCCTGTTAACAACACAGACATAATCAATAATCAATTTGGGTGTCTGTGTGTGGGTGTGTGGGGGGTGTATGGTGGGGTGGTTGTGCGCAACCTCCAAATCTGAGCCTATAAACCTGGCAAACCATCACACAACACACACTCCTATGGCTGCTTTTCTGTTTTTTTCACTTCCTCTAAAAGTACAAGGGCAGAGTGAGTGTGAGCAGAGAGTGCCAGCAGCCAGCAGCCAGCAGCCCTGGACCGGTTGAAACCTGTATGGGTTGAAACTCAAGAGACACTTCCTCCACCCTGTGCATCAGCAACCAAATCCAGACAGAGCTGGAAATGATGCATGAGTCCAGCACCCAGGGTCCTAGTTTCCTATTGACTGCTTATTTTGCTAATAGCATAGTATAGTATAACAAAGCATAGCATAGCATATCATAGCATAGCATAGTATAACAAAGAACAGCATAGCATAGATAGATAGATAAATAGATAGATAGATAGATAGATAGATAGATAGATAGATAGATATGTACATTATGCATAAACAATGTATCTTTATTAGTCCAAGTGTTAACAACAGTTTAGTTTCATTGTAACAACTCGATGCTTCGTGTCTTTAAATATGTGGCGTGTGCACAAAAGAGTACAAATAGGAGTCTAACTACCCGGTTAGATTAGTCTACTGAACATCAAGCAGCACATTGTGGCGTCTGGGACCTTGAAAGAAACAGTTGGAAATTGATGCTGCGTTCAGGTCGTATGGGAAAGACGGCAGTTAGGAGTGTCCTACTTGAAAGTATCGTCCTGGTCAGCTTTCAGTCGGTAATTACTGCTTATAAACACCATTCGCCTCAGCTTTCAGCTCGTAAATGCATCCTGGGAACCCGAGGTTTGGCGAAGGACCCTGACCCTGTCTGAAATCTGAACGTGACCAACACGGAAATAGCCTACCTGCAGTTAAGTGCAGGTAATGACAAAAATCATTTCAAATAAAAATAACTATTTTCATCACATAAGTAATTTTGTGATTATAATTGAAATGCCAGGCAGGGCACAATCTACTGGTTGGATTTTTGGTTTACCGTTGATAGTGGAATGTACTTGTGTGCTGTAAAACACACACCCAAATGTAGCCTAGCAATCATAAGTGTTTGTTGAGTGTCAAAAAGCTGAGAATAATTATCATGGGCAAATAACCCACAAGAGGCCATGCTTCATGGTGATTTTAGACCTCTCCTGGCGTGTTGCTATTACATGAGGGCAGTAAACCACAATAATAATAAAAGAACACACATTTCGAATCAATCTATTATTTTAATCTGTGCTTAATAACACCGATATAGTTCTTGAAGAGACGCCAAACAAAGTGGTTGCCCACATTGGTTGTTAAATACCGGTATGAGTGTTATTTTTGGTTGCTTTAGGCTCATTGAGATTACAGTGTTAAAACTGTTAAAGCGTTAACTGGGTATTTTACAACCCGTTTCTAGAAACTCGGACAAACGAAAACAGGGGTATCAACTCTCCCTTTTATAGCCTATTGTGTTTACACTATTCTTAATTGTGGCTTTTCGTGAAGTCTTTGTACGGGTTATTCCCACACGCCATGAACGCAGCATCAGATAAGCTCGCTGCGCTGTGTCTTTGGGTCGTCGCCGTCATGTCATCCTCCAATGAGAGGCGCCGATAACACCGCTCCACGGCCTCCATGTTGGACCACCCTTTTCTTAGAATTACATTAGCAGGCAGTCTGCGCATATCCTCCAGCCTACAGCCGAGCAGCGGCTCCGGGTCTCAGGTATGAGGGATGTCGCCGACAAACCGCGCTGTCACCAACAAATGTCCAGGCCCTTTCTCACACTAGCGTCATTCCGTCATTTTTATAATGGGGCCGTGAATTTAGGTTAGAGGCGCATCTGAAAAACGGAGCGAAAAGTGGAATGCAGGCTGAGGAAGGAATAATTGGATTGAGATAACGCCAGATAAGCAGTAAGTATGTTTCTTTACTATATTTTCATGTATAGCCCACTTTTTGTTATTTGAACGCATATTAAAATCCATAAGGTGTCTGATCTTTCTTCCCGCGTGGCTGAGGAGATAATCGTGGCCAGATAAGAAATTGGTAACCCAGTGTGAATGTTTAACGCCGGGCACATGCTGAGGCTCAGTTATCCATGTTACAACAAGTCACCTGACCCAGTCCAGCAACAGATAAGTTCCTGCGCAAGAACTCCTCATTTGAGTCAAATGTTTCATCTTATCTCTAAATTTCTATTTCCTGTCGTGGTGAACATCTAAACACAACAATGACGGCCTATAGTCTATTTCCACATGGCCTGTCTGCGACCCACTTCTTTGTTGTTGTCTGGAGCCCATTATATACTATAATGTCTTAGCCTCAGGTCCGGCTTCTACTGCCTGGTTTGTGCAACACGCCTGACTGCCCTCTGCAGTAGTCTTTGGTAGTGTTACATTCTTATTATGCATAAATAATTTCCACTTTCCATACAACGACTTTAAAAATTAGGCTATTTACATCTTCACTTTTTAGACATTTTTTTTATTCTATAAAGTTAGGTCAAAGTATAGGCTACATTCAATTTGAATATTTTGTCTGAGATTGACGCAGATTATTCAAATTCTAACAAAGTGGAAAGAAAATGTAAGAAATCTAGGCTATGTCAAGGTAAAAAATGTATAATACAGGTGTAGTTTGTAAAAGAGTTGACCCCGATGACTCACTGGCGCCAAACCGGCAAACAATCTTCAACGTTTCATAAATCATCCTATTCCTACTCCATCTGTATAGGTCATAGTCAAATATTTTGAATAGCTTATATTTTCTATATATATATATATATATATATATATATATATATATATATATATATATATATATATTATATTTCAGAGGGATTTTAGGATGTAGGGTGTTCTTCAGTATGAAATGTACAGTATGTGTCACATATGGATGGAATTTCAGTGCAGCTCCTGGAGCTTCAAAGAAACATGAAATTATCAAGATGGACGGATGATCATTTAATTTCTTTGAAACCCCACGGACTGGAATTCAGAAGGACTTTACGTAAATCTTGCTTTCAGATGTAGGCTATTTATGTTCAGATTAAAAGCATCAAAGGAGGGAACAGAAACAGATGAAAGCAGATGCAAGCAGCACACACACACGATACAGGAAGTGGCACATGCCTCAAAATAAGAAAAAAGCGCACACTTTGCATTGCTTCACTAAATGAAACGCATGTGTGCCAAACTTCTCAGTGAGTCACAACAGTTGGTGGACTTAGGCTTACATCAAAGGGCTCTCTCTCTATTCCAGCAACCACATGTTGTAACAAGTCTGGATTTAGCACAGTCTTGGCTCAGTGTTTGTATAGCTATCATTAAATATTGCTGAATAAAAATGGACTGAAAAGGAGTGCGAGGAGTTGTGAAGTCAGCTGATGGAGCGCTTAAACAGTTACACATTGTCACCTGGCCCAGTATCCTCCAAGCACACTGGAGTTAAATGTTACTAAATGTCACTCATCGACAGGTTTAGGAGGACGTTTCCACTCTCAACCTGCAAGACTCGTTTTCACTATTGCTGCTCTATTCAATGTTGAATGTTATTTTAGCATTTTCCTTTCATGTTTCCTGAATTCGTAAGGTAATAATTATCTGTTATACTTCAACAGTAGGCCTACTTGGGTGTCAACTGGAACAGTGTTACAAGAAAAGGAGTGTGCGCACACTCAGTTCAGGGCATACTTCACAACTAAACAGCGAGCTTTCAGTCTAGGACATTTCCATCAGAGCATACGTGGCCAACAATGCAAGGCGCGTATACAGGCAGGCATATACAGGTACCTGCAGGTCCTGAAAATGTCAGAAAAATATTTGTAAAGTTTCGGTTAGCTAAGAGATTAAACGGTTACTGATAGCAAGTTTTGTGACAGCCGGCAAAACGTTTGGTAAATTGAAGTTTCCTCACATTAGACCTTCTTGGCTAAATCAGACAAAACAGGACATTTACCCGCTAAATCTTTCAGATGAGTTTGAGGTATTTCCCAAGGGTAGTGGAGAAGTAAAGTTGGACAACTACCGTAGTATGCTAGGGCTACCCAAAACATTTTAAGAGAAAAACTTCACTATTTATCTACCTGATTCTGTATTGGCACACAGGTGAAATACTGCTTAGGCCCCCTGGTGGTCAGAACCGGGACTAACGTCACATCCACCTGCTGAAGGCGATTTACTGTATATTATGCCTCCTCAGTCTGGGGAGCTACAAATTAGCTAGGCTAATTTTGTATTTAGGTCTAAATTAACACTGAATAATTAGCTACCCCTCCTAACCTTTCTGAATAATAATAATAATTATTGAACAGTGGGGAAGGAAATGGAAGGATAAGAGAACAAAGAGGGATAGAGGAGAAAGGTGAGGAAGAGAGAGGAACAGAGGAGCAAGGAAGAGGAGAGGAGGGTTGTTTTATAAAAGGTTTTTTCCTTTGGGGGTTGCCTAGGGACCCTCCCACATGGTATGTGTCTGCCTCTCACTCCACCAGGTGCTGTACAAAATGCACCATATCTGCTTTGCTTAACACAATTGGACTTCATATCCCTTAATAACTAATTCATTTCCAGTTGTCCTTTTTCTTATACCGCCCTTTGATTTTATTTTATTTTGGGTTTTAAATTGGTCTTAAATTCAATTCCATATAAAGGTCTTAAGTTTGGCTTTCTGCCTGCAGCAACCCTGATACATACATACATACTGTATATATACTGTATATACAGCCACACAGCCCATTTGCTTCATTAGCCTTATGCAGAACACTGAGTGCCTTTGACATGTGACAGAAACTCCTCTGGGGAGTTGCAGTTCAGAATATACAAAGGGGAAAAAAAACAGTGTATAGAAAGACAAACCACAAATACACACATTATGAAACATATAGACTTCAACTTCAACTTCAACTTTATTATTATCGCGAAGGAAATTTGGTCTGCAGCGGGCATCGAAACACATCAGGTCACATAAAAACATCGACAACAACAAGCATCAGAAATGTACAACAGAAATTCCCGGAATAAACCAACAGATCAAGTAAAAAAACCAAATACACTCCCACCACACTGAACCAGAAACTGAAAAACCAAAAATGGGAAACAATACCAGATCCAATATTAATGCACTGCAAGTGAAGTGCAAAATAAAGTACAAAATCAATAATATTTGCTGTATTTAATTTTTACAAAAGAATGGAAAATGGGACTTTGTGGGATCAGGAGATCATCCCATCCCGTATTCTATATAAGGTCCTATAGACTATTATAGTAAGACACTCATGTCAAAATCCTGGTTTAGACCCAATGGCTGGAATACATCCAAAGAAGTCCTCTCATTTGGAACAATGTTGAAAGGTTTTAAATCAATAAAAAAGGATTGTTATTTTGTGTCTTGTGCTTTGTTTTACTTCATTGAGTTGTATTTTGTTGCATGCTGCATTACATCATTTTGTTCTGTGACTGATTGTTCATTAATTAGATCTGGGTAGGCTTGTTCTCTATTAAGTCCTTTGAGACAGGCTTGTGATGAAGGGCTATATAAATAAATCAGCTTGACTGTATTTGGACTTTGGTAATCCAAACAGAGGGCAGTCGGATAACAATGTATTACTTAGATTTCTCTATCTAAATAAGTGGCCTCTCCATATCCTTTGTATGATTAACTTACACTGTGTAGATTAACTGTCTGTCATTTCTTGCAGTGATGTTTACACTCACTGAGGTTGCATCCCTGAACGACATCCAGCCGACGTACCGTATCCTGAAGCCGTGGTGGGATGTCTTCATGGACTACCTGGGGCTGGTCATGCTCATGCTGGCCATATTCGCCATGACCATGCAGATCACCAAGGACCAGGTGGCGTGCCTCCCCTATCTGCAGGATCCGGAGGAGTCCTCAGGGGCGGGGCCCAACTCTTTCACGACTCAGAGTCCACGGGAAGCCGCCTCGCCGGCGTTCACCAGGGCCCCAGCGGTTGCTGCCGCCCCACTAGTCTCTAAGGACTTACCAGACGCAGCTGTCCATGAGATCCACATCATGCACCAACAACACGCTGCCGTGAAGGCAGAGAAGTATAGTCGACAACCTCAGCCGACAGGGATCAGCACCAACCTGGACTTTCAACAATATATATTTGTCAACCAAATGTGTTACCATGTTGCCTTGCCCTGGTATTCCAAGTACTTCCCATACCTCACACTCATACACACCCTCGTGCTCATGGTCAGTAGTAATTTCTGGTTCAAATACCCCAAAACGAGCTCAAAGATTGAGCACTTTGTTTCTATTCTGGGTAGGTGTTTTGAGTCTCCTTGGACTACAAAGGCTTTGTCTGAGACAGCCTGTGAGGACTCAGAGGAGAACAAGCAGAGGCTGACTGGCACCTCTTCAGCACCAAAGCAGGTATCATTAGAGGGGAAAGAGGATGGCACGACCGCCAACTCGTCCACGCCCATGCTTGGAAATAGTGGGGTGAAGTTCTCTGCAGATAAACCCATCGCTGAGGTTCCAAGTAGTATGACAATCCTGGACAAAAAAGATGGGGAGCAGGCCAAAGCCCTGTTTGAGAAAGTGAGAAAATTCAGAGCGCATGTGGAGGACAGCGATTTCATCTATAAGCTTTATGTAGCTCAGACTGTTGTCAAAACTGTCAAGTTCATTTTGATCTTGTCCTACACTTCGACCTTTATGGCTGCCATTGAATTCCAGCACACGTGTGAGCCTGATATAAACCACCTAACAGGGTATACAAAGTTCTTCTGCACCCACAACATGGCTTTCATGCTGCGGAAGCTTCTTCTCAGCTACATGGCTTTAATAATGATCTATGGGATGGTGTGCTTGTACTCTCTCTTCTGGCTGTTCCGACGGCCCCTTAAAGAGTACTCGTTTGAGAAGGTCAGAGAGGAGAGCAGCTTCAGTGACATTCCTGACGTCAAGAATGACTTTGCATTCCTCTTACACATGGTTGACCAATATGACCAGCTCTACTCCAAGCGGTTTGGCGTCTTCTTGTCCGAGGTCAGCGAAAACAAGCTGAGGGAAATCAGCCTCAATCATGAGTGGACCTTTGAAAAACTAAGGCAACTGGTGACCCGAAACGCACAGGACCAGCAGGAGCTGCACCTCTTCATGCTCTCTGGCCTCCCTAATGCAGTATTTGACCTCACGGACCTGGAAGTGCTTAAACTGGAGCTGATTCCTGAGGTGAGGTTCTCGGCGAAGGTCTCCCAAATGACCAGCCTGCAGGAGCTGCATCTCTGCCACTGCCCGGCCAAAGTAGAGCAGACAGCTTTCGCTTTCCTCCGCGACCATCTCCGCTGCCTTCATGTCAAGTTCACTGACGTTGCCGAGATCCCAACTTGGGTTTATTTGCTGAGGAGTTTGAGAGAGCTTAACCTAGTTGGGAATTTGAGCTCGGAAAATAACAAAATGATAGGTCTAGAGTCCATGCGAGATTTGAGGCACCTAAAGACATTATGCCTGAAGAGTAACCTCACAAAAATGCCCACAAATATCACAGAGCTGTCACCGCATCTAATAAAACTAGTGGTGCACAACGATGGTACAAAACTGTTGGTACTAAATAGTCTGAAAAAAATGACAAACCTAGCAGAACTGGAGCTGTACAGCTGTGAACTGGAGAGGATTCCCCACGCTATTTTCAGCTTGACCAACCTACAGGAACTTGACCTTAAATCCAATAACATCCGAACCATAGAGGAAGTCATCAGCTTCCAGCATCTCAAGAGGCTGACATGCCTTAAACTGTGGCACAACAAAATTATCACCATTCCGGCCTCCATCGGCCAGGTCAAGTCTCTGGAGTCTCTCCACCTCTCACACAACAAATTGGAGACCCTTCCTCCAGCCTTGTTCACTTTACCTAAACTCCGACACTTGGATGTGGGCCACAACTCCATCACAGTGCTCCCACCGGATGTGGGTCTCCTCCACAACCTCCAGCACTTTGCCATCAATTCCAACAAGGTGGAGGTGTTGCCCAAGCATCTGTTCAGATGCACCAAGCTCAAGGTGCTTTGCCTGGGGAACAACGGGCTCACCGTGCTGCCGGAGTCCGTGGGCCAGCTGGTCCAGCTCACTCAGCTGGAGCTGAGAGGAAACTGTCTGGACCGACTGCCCGCCCAGCTAGGCAACTGCCGCCTGCTGCGCAAAAACTGCCTGGTTGTGGAGGACCACCTGTTTGACACACTGCCTGTGGAGGTGAAAGAGAGCATCAGCCGAGAGACCAACGTGTCCTTTACCAGTGGCTTATAGCACAAAAACCACTATGGCGACACAGACAGGCTGGCAACTCTGATGGTTTATCATAAGCCCGTATAGTGGGGGGGCATATTGGACTTTTTACTATTGTTTTACTACTATTGTATTCACTGAAAAAAAATGAATGCATTTTCTTGATTATTTTAATGAATTGTCTTAGTTGCACTACATATGAATAGTGTCTAGAAATTTCTTATTAAAAAGTGATACAGAGTGCTTTTCCTTATTGCTGACTGTCTGATTCAATGCAGCAATTTAACTATTGGCATTTAGTATTTCATAGCTTTGTACATTAAAACATTTGAAACTACAAAAAAGCTTTTAGCTTCTCTGTGTAATATTCCATAGACCAAAATTGTTTGCTGTAATGATACAGTATGTAGACTTAACATTATTGTATTGTCCTAGGTACTCAGGTATAATTGTAACCATGGGGAACAGTCTTTTGCCTTAACTGCTGCTATTTTTTTACAGTGAGGGCTTTCAAAACAAAAGGCCAAAAATGAACATGTTTTCATACAGACACTATCCACAAAGCATTTTCTATACATGATGTAAGAGGGCACAATACAAAGGTCTCTTTTTTGGCAGTAAGTCACTTTTGTTGAAATCACATGATATTCATTTTCCTCAATGTCTTGTAGCTAACAGAATGATTTGGATGCTGTTGTCGACTGTCTAGACAGTCTGAGCTGCAGAACTCACGTGGAGACAGAGCCAGAACTGAACTTTTACCTTTTAGCTTGGTGAAGATTGTATGCTGACAAAGGCCTATAGGAATTCATTTGCACATTGAAAACTCAATGTTTATTTAAAGATTGGTGAATGTCATTTGTGATAAGTCCTAAGACAGACCGTGCTAAACCTTTCCTATTTTACAAAATGATCCATGTGAGTTGATAAAAGGGAGATGTGTTTGCTAGCTTTCTTAATCATGTTTTTAAAATGGAAATGTGAGTTAAAATTGGTCACGAATAGAACTGATTATCCTAAAAATGTACATTTCACAATTATGTAATGAGGATAAACGTGTTTGCCTTCATCCTTCCCAATGTATTTCTGTATACATAAGTGTTCTTCAATGATACAACAGCTACTGTACCACCTTGGTGATCACATGCTCAAAGTTCACAACTTTATGGCACAATAAAACAAGATTTTAGATGAATATCTCTAATTATTGTTATTCATCTACTCTCCATCCATCTACTCTACTCCAGGCCTGCTCCATTGAACACTCTATTTCTATATTATTATTTACTGTTGGAAATGCATATCTTTTGAAAACGTCAAGTAAGCCTGGGCCAGTCTTACAAATGCAAAGGCATATTGTATTTAAGTGAATTCAAAGAGGAAATATCACGAAAACAATGAAGCTTAAAAGGAAAATCCACTACATAACACATATATAATGTATATTTTATCCCATATTGTGATCTTGGACAGTTTAGGCTTGATTTGTAAACATCAGGATTCACTCTCAAAGCCACTCGATGTCATCAAGAGACAAATCCTGGCTCTGCTCAACTGACATTTTATGAGACTAAATAAGTGGACAAGGTGAGTGACCTAAGTGATTTCCCAGCAATATGGTCATGATCCACACCTGTTTGCTCTACAGTGATATCTTTTTAAATTGAATGTAAAAGCTCAAGCCAAACATGAGTCAACACGATCAGTTCCTGGTTCACTGTCATTAGAGGTCGTCCAGGCTCTGACGTGTGATGAAATCACACATTGCAGCTTTGGCTCATCTGGTTTACTGGTTTACTGCCTGGAGCGGGTTTATTTATATAGCCTAGATTTCAATGTTAGGCTGGATTTTTCCTTAAAATCTGAAAATGCAAGTATGAAAGATCTGTGCATTTATGACACTTTCATTCATTCATCCATAAATGTGTTTGCAGTTTCCAAAATTGAGTCAAGGGACCTCCAGGGGTTCCCGAGGAGGTGCCAGGGGGTCCCAAGCAAAATGAGGAATAGTTTAATTTCACTAACTAAAAGTTAGCCAAGTGAGAGAGTTTGTTTAGGGAGGACTGTTTTGCTCATAGTTTTCACTCTGCCCATTGTTGTGTCCTCACCTGTAGCAGACAGTTTTGCAATTCTACACCAAAATATAATATAAAAATCTTATCATATGGAGGTCCTTAGTACAAAATGTTATCAAATAAGGGTCCGTGGTCTGATGTATATCTATTTGGGGATCCTTGACATGTAAAGATTTGAAAACCCCGGGTCATAATCCATCTATAATAGTGTCTTTGAACACAACCTCCAGAGGGCGGCACAGCGAGGCCCAGTGTGTTGGAGAATGCTGCCATCTGTCGGTAGGTTGGAGTACCTGCTAACCCTGCTCATTGTAGGAACCAGTGTGTTTTCTTGAGACATGCTATCTGCTCCTACCAAGCGACAAAATGAATCACCCGAATAATGTTCCGTTCAACACACCTGGAGTAGCTAAAGGAGCTGCTCCAGCTTACCAACAACACCAAACTGGAAGGTAACGTTACTTTGCGGCGTCAGACGACGTCAAGTAGCGTTGACCGTTCATTTCATTCAGAAAGTTTCAGGGTTGCAAATCGAAGAAGGTGCTTGTAGTTGCTTCTGACACAATCAGTTGTTTTTGGGGAATTCTAGGAAGCATGCTTGTGATAAAACTGAATGCTTAATGCTTAATCTTAAACATTATTTTCACTGAGCTGTTTGGTGTGTATGTAATGGTAGCTATAAGCTAATAGCGAACATAAGCTAGCTAGCTTGGCTGATTTGTTGTTAGCATTGATAACACGCCATGTACCAGTGCCCTGCCACGTTAATGTTCAGCATTATGGTATTCAGTTGTTTTGTGGTATTGTTCTCACTGAACTTCGTAATCGTGCTGTCTTTTCTGTCTTCTGTTGACAACAGAGCACCCCAAGACTACAGAGAAAGTATGGTATACACCCCGATGAGGCCAGCAGTCAAATCGAGCAGTCAGCCGTCTAACATGGCTAACAGAGCACCTATCACACAACCAGCACAGAAAAGTACAGGTTAAATTCATCTGGATATTTGTTTAGTGCTGGGTTTTTTTGTTGACACTGTTGTCATTTGGGGATACCCCCTAGCAACAGACTCACAATCATTCTTCAGGAAACACTGATCTGAAATAACATGGCCGTTATCTAGAAGAACCAGAAAAGCGATACTAGGCTGCAAGCCCACATGTGTATTTATTCATAAATCATAAATAGGGATTGCAATCTTATGTTTGGCCCTAAACACTGGGCATACTTATTTATAGTCAACAGACCTGAACAAAACACAACAATTTCCTTTTGGTATCACTTAGCGCTCTATTACAGAGGCAACTGTAAACATATTTTCTCTGTCTGAAAGTATCCAGTCTTTCAAAATGGATTGCTTTAATTTCCACTTTACTTTTGTAATCCGCAGCACTGCCTTCTGCTGGTAAATGGAAGTCTTCATTCAAACCAGCAGGGGAACGTAGTCCTCAAGATGTCAGCTCTCAAGACAGAAGCACAGGCAGTTCAGAAAAGTCAGTCATACAGTTTGATAACATAGTGTTTATTGTACGGGCCAACAGACAATGATTAATAGTGTCTGGTGTCACAGATGTCCTGTATCATCTAAGCAGTAAATGGAATGCTAATGCTATGATACAGAAAGGTGGGTTGATGTAACACACACACAGAAATGCCTCCTCCCTCTCCCTCAGGGCTGAGCTGTACGACCCTTATGATCCTGGGTCATCAGAGTCTGAGCCCGAGATGCCGCAGGGCCGAGAAGGCGACCGTCGCCGACCTGACCAGGATAACGACCTGGGACATCGTGGGTATGAGCATGCGTCTCCAGGTAGAGGTCGTCGTGACAACCAGCGCTGGGATTCGGCCTACTCTGAGCCAGGGAACAGACCTCTTGATGGGCGGGATTTTAGCCCTGAAACGGGACCCACCGAGTGTCGAGGTCTAAATCCAAGTAATAGACCTGAGCGACGGGCTTATAGCCCTAACACAGAACCACTTGAACGACCGGGTTACAGCTCTGTTAAGAGGCCTCTTGACCACAGAGGATTCAGCCCTGACAGGCTCGGTCTCGCCTCCTCCACCCGGCTGATGCCTCCATCGGGGATATCCACACTGTTCCCTGCGTCATACGGAGGACAGAGGACCAACGGGGAAGAGAGGATGACAATCCCTGAATACAGGAGAGAGGTTTGTTGATGCTGAAGCAAGTAGGGAGGGAAACTTTAGTTTGGTGGAATGTGATGTCAAGAGGTTGGTCTTGCTCAGCAGAATGTAGGATGTATATGTTGTACTTAGCTGTATTTTGCTGAAAAGAAAGAGTGTAAACAGTCACTTTGTTTTCCATTTTTTTCTTTAGCAGTGATGAATCATTTCTTACCATGGTAATTTGGTACCATTGGTGCCCTTTCTGTCCTCAGCAGATGACCACTACTGTTAGATTATCCCCACCGAGGTTACAGATGGACTATCAGCACCAGTCAGGATATGTGGGAACAGGTAAGAGATTGTCAAGCCATTGGCCATCTCCAGAAATTATTAATAAATCCGATTAATATATGCCGTTGTTGGTTTATGAAACTAAAGTTGTTAGAAAGTGAATTAGATTGCATTGCATTGTAGAATGTGTGTATGCCAGTGTTTAGTGCTTTAATTGTGGTGGTTTTGGGCAATTGTGGTTTTTGGCTCCACATCTGACGCTGTTTTGGTTTGTGTGCATGCTTCTGTACTAAAAATATTCTTATTTGGATACTTTAAGATGAAAGCGCATCAAATCAAATGTTGTTTGTGTTTGGAGGGGGAAGTTTGGATAAAGTATCTTTTTTTTTAAATTGCCATTTCAATGGGTTTTCAGATAAATGAAACTCTACTATATATAGAGTATTATTATTACTTTTATTATTACTTTTCTGCTGTGTATTTCTTTTCTGTATGAACCTATACTAAAACTGTATCTTCATAGTGATTCTGTGTATCATTTTGCTCTGTAGGAGTAGACCAAATCACTCCTTTGCCCGAGGTGACAAGGAACAGGAGCGGAAGTCTGATAAAGGAAATGGAAAAGTAAGCACCAAGGATGCTGATGCTCATTATTTTAAAATCAGTTTTGAGTTTGTGGTTGCTTTTAAGGGAACTGAATGCTTGAACATGCATTTTGTGTAGAAAGGAAATGCTGTATTTGGCTGCTGACCACCAATATGGTGACTGACCCCACCGACATATGCATGACAGACACATCACACACACATACAGTGTTGTAGACAGGACTGTCAGCTAGTAGAGTAAAGGAGACATTTACCATTATGCAGTATAACAAGTTAGACTGCTCAAGAGAGGAGGGTTAGCCTTGTTATAAGGAAGGACATTGCAAGAGGAAATGACACTACCTCATGAGTAAACCATACAATAATACACATACTGTAATGATCCTTGAATAACATTTCTACAACCAATGGGCAGTTTGAGGAAATGTGAGGGAAAGCATTTACCTATCTGCCGTCCTTGTCAAATTTGAGCAAATCACACACTGGCTGCCACTAAAGCACAGTCCAGAAATGGAGGTTAGTTTTGACAGCTTTGTAACTTAATATTGTCAGGTAGGGTGTTTGATAGTCTGGGGGCCCTAATTTCAAATACCTTCTGGTCTGAAGACCTTAAGCTGTTCCTTTTGGTGTTGAAAGTCAGATTTTTGGCTGTTCTGTGGTTAATGGTCTGCAAATTGAATGTCTTGTCTTTACATTTTTTGTTTAGGAGCCCCTTCACCTGTGAGCTGTGTGAGGTTGAGTTTTCCAAGATGCAGGAGCTGGAAGATCACCTAGAGAGCAAGAGCCACTGGGACACCCTGGAGCACATCCAGCAGCAGAATAACTACGATGACCTGGCTGTAGCCTTCCTACAGGTAAGATGATACACTGTATGGATGGACGCTCCCTGCAAAAGTTCTTGAACTGATGAAGGGCTACAAGTTGTCATCGCAGCCTGGCGGGCTGTGGGTTAGGTTGGAGAAGCAGGCTAAGGACTGGAAGGTCACCATTTTAAATCTCGGAGTGGCTGGGAAAATGTGGATAGGAGAAGTGAATGAGGAGACGCTGCCGTGAGTTGCCCTTGAGCAAAGCACATAATCCCCAACTGGGAACAGGGTGATTAAAAAAAAAAAACGGATAAAGGAGAAGGGAAAAAAAGACTTATTTGTGGAGAAAAAACAAACTCAAGGGGCTTCTAAAAAGCATCTCACAATAAAGAAACAAATTAACAAAAACAAATCAAAATGACAAGCATGAACACAACTTAATCGGATAACAGAAACGAAATGGCAACAAAACACAAGGAGGAAAGCTGTAAAAATAGCAACAAGTGTGACTGCATGCAGCAAGGAATGGCTGGAAAAGAGGATCCATGCTTAGGAAAAACCAGCCAATTTTTCAAGGTCGGTTTGCTCTGAGAAAAGCAACAACAGCAGTTTCATCCAGATCTGCTACATTTGTGTGCAGAGGCCTTAGTAGGTCTAAATTTCCTGAGATGTTTATACAGTATATACAGTGAGATTATTATTTAACACTATCTGGTATGCCTAGTTGGTTCAGAGTATGACGTACCTGTCGTAGACTTCTCTTTCAGTTCAGCTTCTTGTTCTCTTCCTCCATTTACAGTAGATGCATGAACAACCCTATGTGTATTGGCCAGTTCTGGACAGTGACATTTTTTTTCTTTACGTCTGCAGGAAGTCATGCTGTTCAAAGTCCGGCAATGCAGTCGGGCCATAGAGGAAAGTGCAATTGAAGGTAAATAACCTGGAGTGGTCGCAAATTGTGAAAGACAAGTATTGTCTCAAATATCTTCTCTTCCGGATAAATAAAGTCTAAATACAATGTGATCCTTGCTTTGTCAGCACTGCGGGATAATGAGCACATGTCGAAGGTGGAAATGTTCCACTGTGCAGCTTGCAAAGTCTATATCTCCATATCTGCGTCCTCAGTGCAGAAACACCTTAACTCTCAGGAACACCTGCGCAGCAAAAAGGTAACGCTGGCAACCGGTTGACACAATTGACATCACAATATCAGTGAAGAGAAGTTTAGGTTAAACATGGACAGGATAAAACATTTGATGGTATGAAAATCATCAAATTTGTGAGTCTGCCGTTTCTGCAAGCTCATGTTTTCATTATTTGTAATTAAAAAAAATTGGTCCTAAAGGCTTTTTTTTTACCTTCTTTTTTCTTGAAGGAGTTTGAAATGTGGCAGAGATGTGCGTGCCTTGGCAAGGCAGAAACCATGATGATGCAGCTGAAACCTCAGTTTGAACAATTCCTTGAGGTACTTTGAACATAACAAAAACATTAACGGTATATTAATGGTATCACAACTCAGTGATGTAGCATTAACTGTAATGCGTGTATATAATACATTAAAGGTATACTATGTAAGATTTATGTAAAATGGCTGCAGGTGCAATGATGAATCTAAATCAAAACAAAGACAAAACCCCCCTCCACCCCCCTTTCCAAACAGTCAGTCAGGATGAGTATAGTTATGATAGGACCTGCAGAAATTACTCATGTCCATGTGGCATGACCTCTATAATAACGTGATGAGAAACATGGTGCAAAGTGCAACAGTTTAAAGTGCAACACAATAATGGCTGGGATCAGTGTGGGTTGGACTCTACGGCTTGTAAGCAATAGATTATTACTATCGAGGCTAATCATTTCTCTGTGGCACATCAAAACAGACCATGTTGGCCAATATTGCCAAGAGATCATAAAGATCATCATAAGTAGACGTCATCGGTGATCAAGTTATCTCTCCCCTATGCACTCTGTTAGGCAACTCTACTCTCTGTCTATATATATACAGAAGACAACATAAACTGCACCAAATCTAACATCTATCAGAATCTCTCAGCCAATCCATCGGCTAAACTTAGCCATGGTTAGAATAACAGACAAACAGCTACGTCAGTAATATCCTGTCACTATAGCAGCACAGCATAGCAACAACCTCCACCATATCTTTTGACCTACTGAGAAAGTTGTATACTATATTAAGGTGAAAATCTTACATAGTCTGCCTTTAATAATGCATTTGTTTTCAGCTAGGGTGTACTGGATCTAATTACTATTACCCTACAATGAAAGCAACTGCACTTGAGGATACATTCAGATCAGATAAACAATTATGTAGTTATTACTAAACTGAAATCATTCTCCCTTTTAGGGTGGCGACCCATTTGAATAACTGAAATCATCAAAAATCCTTGAAGTCCTGTTTACACCAAGATGCTGTTTGCTACAGGTAAAGAAGAACACTGGACTGCAAACAACAGCTGACTTTTGAACACAACTGAACACAGACTAAACTGATAAAAGCTCTGACTGGCACTGATGTACATTGCTAATTTAACAGAGGCCTGGATTAGAAGAGGATACTGTTAATGTGCCATTCAGGATTTGAGAAGAAATGTCATCTTCAGTTGATTTTTTGATAAAGCAGAGTTTGTCATTTCACCTTTGCCTTTTGTCCATGTTGTCGCTAGCTACTCCAGGTCATCACCCTCGAGTCACCTTGAGAAGTCAAAGTTTGTAATATAATTTAATGTACTGATTCAGTTTCTTCAGTTTGTAGAAAACAAATACAAAAATGGAAAAAGTGTGCAAAAAGTCAAATGAGGTAATTGAATTAACTAATCGTTGACATTAAGGAAAACAACTTAAACCTTGTTGCTTAGCTTTTTTTATTTAGAACATCACAAAAATGTTTTAAGCATTGTATCTGTGTGATATAGTACATTTAAAATTAAATTATTTCAAAACAGCATATTTTTTGCAACAGTTGTTGGAAACATTAAATATAGGTGACATTTATGAGGGGCTTTATCAGCACTGTGGCTGCGCAAGTTAGGTGTTTTTTTTTTTTGTGTTTTTTTTTAACCACCTTCAGTTCAGAAGTTTGTATTAGAAAACAATGCAGTTACTGCAATTCTATAAAACACTTCCTATGCATACCATGAGTTTGCATACATTGTTACTCTTGTTCTTGTATAATAATTCACTTTTTCCACTTGTAAATCTCATACTGTATTTTAATAACTTTCAGGTGCCATCACTTTCAATTAATATATCTATCAGTAACTATGCCCTGAAAACAGAGTCTGTGTGGTCTTGATTTGAACATGTTGCAATACAAAAGAAACTCATGATTCTATGTATATTATAAATGTGAATATTGATACAGAAGAGAGGTGCTCCCAAATTGGACAGAAATGGACTTAAACCATGAGAAATCTGAGGTAAAAGTTGTCTTCATTAGAAATGGGTTCCACACTACGTTACTGCATAAAACAAGAAAACAGTCTGTCCATCTGGAATTGTATTCCAAAAAATGGACCATGTAAAAACGGAAATAAGTAACAATATCCAAAATAATAAATTTTTTGTCTGCCCAAACATGTAAAATATCTCCAATGTTGAGCGATATTGTACTTTTGGCCAATATTTGATTGACGGTTCAAAAAAAAAAAAGTGAAAGAACATCCAATGTACATACACATACACAGTCTAGTGAATTCTAAAAAGGTCCCCATTGTCTTCATGAGGCAGCATGTGTTGCTGTCAGAGAGCTGTCTTGGTCAGTCTTGTAGGTGGGGGGGTCCTTGGGCAGCGAGGTGACCTCTACCATGCTTAGCCCAGTGTGGGGGACACTAGTGTTCATAATGTGTCTCTGTAAATGTTTAATCCAGTCCTCCTGGACCGACAAGGGACCCTGGAAGACTAGATCACAGAACCTGAAAAGACAAGGAAGGACTGACGATGAACGCGTTCACAGGCAAAACATCATGACATCATGTTAATAATGCTTCAATATTTTGTGTATGACTTGGTGCATGACAGCATCCTGTTTACAATAATCCACATAAACTCTAAATATTCTGGTTACAAATAACTGATAAGAAAGCTGTGATGTACACATGCTACCTAGGATACGTGCAGTGGCAATAAAAAGACACACCATTGACTTTATGGCACATTATTTTGTGCTGCAATAGTTTTTTCAGTATATATATATATATTTTTTTTTTATCTTGAAAGTATCAAAATAAAAACATTTCAAGGTAGAACATTTAAATAAAAATAATCAGATTAAAAAACAACAATCCACCCTCCATTTCAACTGCCACAGGGCCAAAACTGGCTCAACATTTTACAAGACTTGCTCAAGACTTCCTCTTTAGGTAGCAGTTTAGAGTTCAGAGTAGGGGTTTCCTTTCCTTCATTATTCTGTCCTTACTATGTTATCTGAGATCAGGGCCTCTAAATACATTTCAGTGGCATTTGGAAGTGTAGGAAAGACTTTGCATCAGAGTTCCTGAGGATTCAGAATAAAGATAAATGATCAACCTCCTGCTTTTACAAAAGCATGAAAGTATAAGAGGTTCACTTTTCAGTAGGTTTTTTCAAAATTTCTCAAGTGACTTCCATAGCAAAATTACAAAAGTGTAAGTGCACCCACTGATGTCAGGAGGATGATAATTAGCTTTTTCTTTGAAACCCCAAGAAGTGAACTCGGATGACATTTATATGACACCTATACTCCACAATATTCCCCAGCATTCTGAAGCAGTACAGGGACCCAATAAAATATTTGCTATCAAGAAAGGTAAAATTAGAACATGTTTTAAAATACATTAAAATGTTTAATTTGGCAATTGAGCCAAGGAATGAAGCAAGGAGTTAAATTCTTACAAAAACTAGATTTTTTTGTTATTGCAATTTTATACCTTCATATAAACTAATTTAACTTGCTTTCTATGTTGATAATATTATGTTTAATACTACTTTGCATACATTTCAGACCACAAATAAAGACATTTTGAAATGATTTTGTACCACAAGAAAATATTATTATATTATCATCACTATACACAGTGTATCCTGTTTACAGGTGTTTTTTGCAGTCTTTCTAAATTCTGTTTCCATGCTGATATTCTTTTCAATTGTGTATATGTGGGGATACGTGTGGACAGAATATGAAGATGAGCTCACTGAGAGTTTACTCCTTAAAAGCACTCCAGTGTTATCTGGGCATCATCGGAATACCCCGACAAATTAAGTAACTCTACAAATGATCAACAGAACTTTTTAGATATCTTTGTCGAGGCTTGTTTGGTTGCAAGACAACCTCAAGACCTGGCAAAGAGCCTGAGTACTTGTCTCCACCTTGAACCAGTCTTACTTGTAAAATTAAAATGTGAGGAACTTAAGTCTTTTGGATGTCAAAATAGGTATATACCGTACGTGTGTGTGCATAATGAGGGATGGGATTTTAAAGTAATCCCTACACAACTTTAAGATCCCTCCATAAAAAAGTGTTTACTAAACCACTCAAAAACCATTTAAGGTTTAAAAATACATTATAGCCCATCTTTAGCTGTCACAAATGTCAAGTTCTTGGATCAATAGCTTTGTCCATTTAAAGAAAATTTCTTCAGCAAGTCAAAACATGAAGCCAGTGATGGGACTCAAACGAGGGCATTGTACTGGCTCTAGTTGGACCTTTAATACATCATTATCAATCATTACAAATGTTTTACCTGCAGGTGAGTCTGTACATTTCCTCTGGAGTTTGTGGTATGGGCAGTGTCTTCTTCTTTGAGCCAGGCCTTGAGCGCTGCCTCCTTGCTTTACAGTCAAATGCTAGAAGACAGAATTGATATATAGATTATCTCATAGCACCGCCTGTGAAATTACAGCAGAGCCTTGCTATTCCGAAACCTTAAGGAATAAAGGCAACTGGAAACCACTGAAAAGGTTGGATGATTTAGTTACACTGAAATACCAGGACAAATAATATTGGCAATATGAAACCAACTTGCAGTTACAATGCAACAATGTGATGTTCCAACAATAGTGCATTCTTGCACAACTGCATACTTTGTTCATTATGCCCATTCTGTAAATTGGTCAGTTTGGATGTCTGCAGGGATGGCTCTGACTAAGCGAAATTACATCTGCATTAATCTCACTTTGTTTCACACTGTTTTCGCCCTGTGGCAGTCCAGGTGAAAGGTCTGGCTCAAGCTTTTGCCAAATGGGAATAAAGGCACAGATCGTATGTATTTCTTCAACCAATCACAATTAGGTGCTGCCAAAATACAAGGAGCAAGATGTGAGTGTGGTGATCCACCAGTTCTAGTGCCAGAGTAGAAATCGCTAGCTCTCCCATGACACATCCACTGAGTCATACTTGGATAAATAAGGTTGTACTATAGGCTTTTGGCATATGTGCATCCACTATTTGTGCACCCACTATTTCCATTGGTAGAATTAGATTTTTCCAACAACACCGTGGGTGTCGAGGTCCAGGTTAGTCAGTCAAGCAGACGTCAGACACTTTACTCCTCGATACCTGTGCGCTATCAAACTTCATCATGGTTCACAGCACTTCTCTACAAACCATGTCTGTTGTATATTGAGCAGTATCTACTTAAGAAAGAGGAAGTAAAAGTTAGAAGGAAAATGTAACCTTAACTATGATCTATTTTCAAATGTTTTCACAACACCTGCGATCCTCTTCTCGTAATCGGGAAGAACTACTACTACTACTACTACTACTACTCCTCATGTCAACATCTGAGGGAGAAACGCCTTTGCTTTGTTGGATCTATATCATTGGAAATAGATCTACCACAATTCATAACCCTGTGACATGGATTGGCTAATATCTTAACTTTTACAGTGTGTTTTGAAATGTGTTGTGTTATTGGCTAGCTAAATGTTGCTTGCAAAACAATGAATGCGTAGAACTATATAGAATCTTTATTTTTATGAGGTGAACTGATAAATTTGCTAAAATAAAACTAGGTTTCTTGGCTCCTACAGGCAGTATTAGTCTTAGTTATTGGTCATCCTGTACTTGTTAATGTGCTTAAAAAATAAGCACCAGTAAGGATCCCTGGTCCAGCTGGGTCGCTGGGTCAGCGACACACTTCAGTGGAGTCCTGGGACATCTAAAATGGATTACACCCCACATCCACAATCCACTCCTAGGAGTTTTAACTAGCAAATTTGCTGAGTGATCACATTTCCAAGCTGGCCCAAACTGGTTCAGAAATAAATGTAACTTAACTAACCAAAGGCCATCAATTAATGCTAACACTGCTTGTAGGAGAATATACAGCATACCCCTGGCTGCTACAGCGATGCTGCAGTGCTCTTGGAGAACATGTTTTCTTTGAGTCTAACTTATGCTGTTGCTGTTGGCACTTACTGGTTCCTTCGAGTAAGGCGGTCCTTTTTCGTTTTGCATATGCCCGGAGGTGATTGGACAAGCTAACCCCACTGTGGAAAGTCGCATTGCAATGGATACACACCTTCCTGTTGAATTCACCTTTCTCTGTTAAAAGACAGAAACATACCAGAAAAAAAAAATCAAAACAGTGACGATTTTCTGTATCCATGTATATATATATATATATATATCCATATTTTTGTTAGTAGTCCTAAGGTACTGTAGGGTTGGACTTAGTAAGTCCACCTACTAGCCAAATGTGGTATCATGCCCCCAGGAATCCCTGTTAGTTCAGTGTGTCTGATCTTGAAAGGTGGTGCAAATTAGCACTACAATTATCAGACTGTTGACTCATATTACCGCATCACTACTAGGCAAAGATCAAACTAGGTGCTTTGAAAATTTAAGGCTACCATTGCAATAATAATGACACAAAAATAATTATGCAATTGCAATTGTTGCTATGTGTGCATAAAAAAATACCTGTTGGACAAATTATTAAAAGTTCTGCTTCTGGTTCTCAGTTCTGGTTCTTAGTGTATGACATACTGTAGCCAAGTAAAACAAAGTAACATGAGCTTTCATTAATAACTTTTGTACTTTTTAAAAACAAGTTTTCTAAAGTGGACATAAAAATAACAGGCTAAAGAGAAAAATTGACAGGCAGCTGAGTTTGGTGCGGAATCGCATATCTTTTTTAAATAAATCCCTATTTCCCCTAGTACTGCATTGTACCTCAGTAGGTATGTTCACATGCACATAATACTCTAGTTATTGTGAATAATCAGACTATGGTGATAGTTCAATTAAAGCTTTTACATGGTTTGAAGAAACACAATGGACTGAAAGGGTTTCCTTCAGGCCTGTTGTATTTCAAGCCTGCTATCAGACAACTTAGACAGATGTGTCTTAAACTGTGATCTACTCTTGAGATTATTTGCCCCCTGAGAATTGATACACTTGTGAGGTTTTATGAAAGTCCTACCATGTTTTAGAGCACTTCACTGTGCCGAGTGTGACCTTCCCAAATGACCTTCTTTAAGCAGCAGGTACTGGGCAATGTTCAATTTTAATCCTCTTTTAATCCTTAGACCTGAGTGTGGTGTTCGATACTGCAGAACGCACTACTTTGAGTGACCACCACAACAACCAGGAGGTGTTGCACTTAAAAATATTCATCTTATGCCTCTATTCCAGAACATTATCTGTAATGCTAGGCAGCTCACTATCATCTCACACTAATTTAAAAAATCTCATTCAATTGTTATGCTGATGACACCTCACTACATCTGCCCATAAAATCTAATGATCAGTACACCATAGCCAGCCTCAAAACAATTGTTGATGTTAATCAGATCGTGTCATGAGATGTCTCAGTTTATCTGAGTTTTATTCACCCCTTCCCAACTCCCAATATTATTTGTATGTCTGCCAAATTCCCGTCTGCTACTAAAAATGTAGATGTTTGTCAGTGCAGATCTTAATTTTTATAACAGGTCATATGGTTGTTCAATTCTGTCTATTCCAGTGAATAAATCTATATAGCCTAATACAATCTGGATGTTTGGGGTGGATTCCAATTTCCAATCGAACCTAAGCAGAATCAGTGGATAGATATATGCAGAAATGTGGATTCACAATCTTTTAACCTGTCTGCAAAACATTTTAGAATGAATTCTGTCGCACAAATGACATGGTCTGGAAAAACCGAGCACTGGAAAAAGTGGTTATAAGTTGTATAATCAATTAACTGATCATATCAGAAGAAATTATTTATTTGAAAAATTCCAATCAGGTTTCTGTTTTAAACACAGGACAGAGACTGCCTTACTTAGAGTTAAATATGATCTTTTAGCTGTGGATCCTGGCAAATGTTCTATTCTAGTTCTACTTGACCTTAACGCTGCTTTTGACACAGCTGACCATAGCATCTTAATTGAACACCTAAAGAGATTTTTACAATGCTCCCAATTTGTTTTGTTGTTTGTTTTGTTTATACCACATCTCAGACAGTTCTCTGTTGGTTTGGGGAACAGCATTTCCTACCTAGTTTACTTCAAGTTTCCACTTTGGGTCCTATTTCATTCTCAATATAGGCTATATGCATCCACTTGGTCATATTCATATCATTACACGTATATACATCTGTATTCGTTGATATAACATTTCTCTTCATTGCTTTACTGATGATACAAAGCTGTATCTGTGAGATACAGTGATACCAGCAGCCTTGTTACCCTGAAACTGTCTAGCTGACATTAAATGTTGGATGTCTCAAAACTTTCTTAAGCTCAATTATGATTAGGGTACAGTACGGAAGCGTATTGCATTCACCTGGAAAAAGAAAAAAACAAATCAGGCCGATTTATTCTGTCCCCCATCCCATAACACTGGGCAAGCCGAATAAATTCTACATGTGTTACACAAAACTGCTTTGCCAGCCCAATCCAGTTATAACTAAAATATTAGCCGGCAAATTTTTTTTGTCAGAGATTAACAATTTAAGGTGCAAATCGATTTTTTTTACTTTGGTCTGTCAACATTTGTGGATTACCTGCAATGTTTAAACGCTTGTATCAACACACTTCCACAATTTGTGACGCCAAGTGGTCGGAGCCCACAATAACATTCCCACATATTCTACTTGAAATTACCACTAGGCGGTTGACATGAATGGTTTTTCTCAGTGGGCAGTTTGTATTTATGGTAAATCCGATATGAAGTGAACGTGGCATTAGAGTACTTGAGCTTTGTACTTGCTAACTAGCTCACTCACAATACCGCAATATACTCAAGTTTCAGGCCATGGTAATCATGGTTCAACTGTTTCAGTTTCGCTTGGCCCCTTTGGACTGCATTGGAGAGCAGCGCTCCCTGCAAACAGAGCTGTAGCTGTACAGTCAAGTAATTGACGAAATTTTGATCAGAATCGATTTGCATGATGGCAGAAACTAGGAAAATAAGGCCCAGGTTGAAAATAATCATAATTATCCTTTAAGAGAGGGCATTAGGCTATTGAAAACTGATGGAGCGTAATCTATTCTTTCATTAAGCTATATAGGCTAGGCTATGAGGAAATCCCGGCTGTTATACTAACTTATGCCATGTGATATTAGGTGTGAATAATGTGCTAATTTTGCCTTAAGTCTATGAACGACTGTAGAAGCTTGACATTCTCTACCACAGTCCCCCTTTTCCCTAAGCTTCACTAAGAAATTAAAATAGGCTAATGAGCCTAAATTAGACGCTACACTTAGGTTTTAGCAAGTGATTAACTCAAATAAAAAAATGCTTGGAGTGCTAAAGCCTGTTAAAAGCAGTTGTCAATTAATGATACTCTCTCCTGTGCCTACAGTAATGTGTCTAAGGTCTATTAGTAGGCCTGTGCCTACACTGTTTTTGCAATGACCAGACTCAATTGAGTCAAAATCCTATTAAATATTCCACATTTCTGAGATTATAAGAGGCTTACTTAGGCTATAGCCTATAAACATTGAATTTTTACTTTATGCTAGACAGAATGCAGAATACAATTTCCACTGGAAAATGAATCTATACGAAATTGTCAACGCTGTGATTAATTGCGTTAGGACTGTTCTACTTCCCATCCAACATATTTGGTAACTACAATGAGTAAGTCACACTTACCTGATATTAAGTTTGGCAGTGAAGATGGAATTCTTGATCCTGTACTGTGCTCAATGTTTGAAGAAACTGCTAACATGTTTCTTGACATATGAGAAGAACCCTTCAGTTTGGAGTCCTCCTGACACTTCCTCTTTTTTAGAATTCCTATCAAGGCACTCGCGCCCGAGAGTGAACCTTTAACCTCCAACTTAGTCTCTAGTTGCTTTTTTTCCGATGCCATTCCCACTAAAGAAAACTTGGGCACCTGTGGTTTGGCATCATTGTAGACGCTTGGAATAGAATTACTTTTGGGGATTCCAATGGGTGGCGGTGTTAAACGATCAACGTTGGACAGCTTTGTGGAAGCACCAAATTGGAAATGGTTCCGTTTCTTTCCAAGAATTTGAAGTGCCCTGTGGAACTCTTTCTTGTCACGCATCAACTCCCGGAGTAAGCATAACGGGGACTTGTTCTTTGTCGAAATGCTTTTACCAAGCCGTTTCAGGTGGCCTCGTATGTGGTTGGACTGCCCAGTCTTGTTATCAAAGGAGTCCCCACATAATGGACAGGAGTGGGTACTCTTCAGAACCTCAGAGTCTGACTCCAATTGTAATGCTGCAAAAACAGAAAAATGAAAATCAGAAATGTATATATCAGGATCAAACTATGATTTGTGCATATCTTTTTTTGTGCAATGTAGTCGACTAAATGATAACTTCATTAATACAAGCAAACTAAATGGAGCATGCCACAATGACCTTAGTAATAACATGGAACATGCAATACAGGAACAGAGACCCAAGTACCTTTTTTCAATCGCCGAATTGCTGACATCTTCCGACGAATTCGCGGCCTCTTGTCTTGAGAAGCCACCTGCTCAGGAGGCACTATATGGCGTGCATTGTAGCTCAGTCCAACCCTATGAAGATGCCCTCGCACATGATTGGACAACCCAACACCTGACTCGAAGACTGCAGGACAATATGGACAGGTCTTGTGGTCCGATTCCAATACTGACAAATCTTCTGTGAAGGGTTCTCCCAATGGCACTGGGTGGGAGTCAAAGGTTTCTCTAAAAACCTCTGTTTCTATGCACTCTTCCTTGATAACAGGGTCATCCTCTTCAACATCCTCTTCAGTCTTAATTTTGTCAAACAGCCTCTTAGATGCCTGCAGAGCCCCCCTCATTGACATTCTTCTGCTATAGGTATAAATGATGTGTGGGTTTTCTTGCTTGATACCATTGTCAAAAAGGTTGGCATCTGTGTCCTTGAACTGGAAAATGTCTTTTTCATCACTGTCCCATTCCATTTCTTCTTCCAGGTTTAGTCTCTTTGGACTTGGCAAATGTTTTGGTAAGATGAAGCATGAGTCTTGTTCAGTGGTGTTTCGATATGGGGTGGACATTTTCCTTTTAGACGGTGACTTTTTCACTGTTGGCTGATCCAAGACTGACCTGGGTACGCTGTTGCTGTTAAGGTCTCTTTCAGCAGCACTGGTATCACATCCTGAATATAAGTGAAGATTGGATACTGAAGGCGTTCTATGGCCATTTGGGGATAAACTGGTATCTTCAACCTTGAGAGTCAATATTCCTGGCAACTGATCACTGTCATTTTTGACACCTTTAGAATCCTGAACAGATGTGCTGCAATTATTGCTTTCCTTCTTCTGTTCTGCAGTTTTCTTGCCATGTCTTTGTCGAGACAGGAGAACATTAATGGATTTGTCGAGTTTTGATTCTGTTAGTTGAGACTTGAGACCTCTGTTCATCCTGTCATTTTTGAATAAGTCTGAAATGTCATTAGAATCACTGGGTGAATAAGCTCTTTTAGAAGAGATGTGATTTTTTATTGAGATTTTAGATGTCAACTCTGAATCTTCTACAGTTTTACAAGTAGGCACCTGCTGCTCTCCAGGCAGCTGTCTCTCACTCTGCTGTTCAGCTTTGTATTCCTCATAAGTCTGCTGATGACGACGCTGAAGGTGGTTCTTAAAAACGTTTTTACTAAAAGCTCTATAGGAACAAATGTTACAGGAGAAAACACCAGAGTCATCATTTTGGAATTGCTTTGGAACTGGAATAATAGTGTGCTGTCTAATGTTATGTTTCCTAAGTTCATTCGCAGATGCAGACTTGAAGCTACATTTCTCACAGCTAAAGGATCTCTTGTCCTTCTGATGCGTCTTGGCATGTTGAACGAATGTGTTTGGACAGTTTGTTCGAAATGGGCACTGAGGGCAAAAAAGTTTTGCATTTTCATCCTCATCCGTGATATCATTCATGCCTTTGATCTCTTCAATGAGTCTTGCTCTCTTCTCCTGGTGAACGGACATGTGCTCAATAAGCGAGCCGCTCTGTTTGAAGGACTGTCCACATTCCCGGCATATAAAAGGCTTTGGCGACATATTAGGAGGATCCACATGAGACTTCATATGGCGTTGCAAATGGTGCTCTTTTTTGAAAATGAGGTTGCATTTTGAACAAGGGTAACATGATGGCTTCTCCTCTGAACGAGAATTTATTGAGAGTCTCCCCTTCAACGGTGAAAGCCTATGACCTATACTGTTCTCATGCGAGTTTCTTGTCGGTCCATTGTATAGAATTTGCTTGATGGCCTTTACAGTTCCATTGGGATACTTCGATACATTCCCTGTTGATGACGACTGTGACTTGGAATGCTTCCTCAGCTTTCGTACCTTGCTGACAGGAATGGAGTCTACTTGGTCTTCTGCATCAGATGAGTCCTCAGATGACTTGCGGCTCAGATCAGGGTAAAGGTCTTCTGAGGGATCCACCATGACCACCATGTCCATTTTCCGTTTCCTCCTCCTTTGGCTGCTGGGAGGAGGGACTTCCTCTTGTGGCTCCTCACCAGGGGAATCATCATGGTTCTCCCACAGAAACTGCATAAACTCTTTGTGAGGGTCCCAATGAAGGTCACTGGTACTGTTGAAATTATCCAACGAGTTCTCAGGTGACTCCACATCAAAACCCCATATTCCTGCAGTGTCAATTTCCTGCACCGTTTTCAGTGGGGTGATGCTCTTTTCCTCCTCTTTCTCTGTGGAGAAGCTATTGAGATCATGGGCCTGAGTAGCCCGGTGCGAAGAAGGTCCATTTCCCAAGCCAACCGGGGACAACATATCTGTGTTTGACAGAACATCAAGGACACTGTTGTTTTGTTTCAGAGGAGAAGGCTTGCCAAAAGAATCAATATAAGAGATTGACTCCATTGACGCCATTCTCACTGGCTCTTGAAGGAGCGTGAGTGCATTCATCTCAGGATCTGCATCTTTGTCATCTTCATCAACACCTGTCAGACATGACATTTCTGCTGCCGTGACCTGGAAAAGAAAGTAAATGTTCTTAGACCATCCTCAAACAAAATCATTAAGCTACATACCTCCAGCAAACGTAGCAATATGCTACAGTGCCTATCCCTATATTGTAGGGTTTATAAGTGGTTTGCAGTGGTGATCTGTATAGATGACATACTCTGGCCTACAAAGAATTTACTCAGGGCGGGGCAATTCATTTTGGCCCTGCATTAAACATTGAATCGCAAACCTGTAAATACTGTATTTCTTGGACATTATTTTGCCGATATTTTGTATTTCAAGACCATACCAGATATGCTGGTCCCAACTAGACTTTTGCCAGTCTGGAAAGCTACTCTGACAAGTCAAGAACCCAGAATCTGTAAAAAACAAATTGTAATATAAGTGCTTTCTTTTTTAATTGAGTAAGCACTGTCCATTTTTGCTTATTAAGTTCTGCTATGTCATGTACGTATGTTAACATAGTGGTAATTGCAACTTTTAAAACTGCTTCTCCAGTTATTTCTTCATCTTCATCCACCAAAACATACAGTGGGCGGTGATGGCAAGTAGTAGAAACTAGTTTTAATAGTGACACTTTGTTTAAACAAGTGTTGCTTGATGAATTGGATGCATGTCAAAATGAGGAGTGGACACTAACGATTTGAAAAAGTATTATTAACATGTTGTACAAAGCAAGGACACATTTAATTGCAAAATTTCATGCAGTACAACATAGCCTCTTTCAAACATGCAGCCTGTTCGATAAATTTAACGGCACACGGGTGTGCCATCATGTGTGAATAGGAGCCGTGTCGAAATGCCGGCAAATCAGTTCCGCCAATTTCACTTTCACATTTCTGATGGAAGTTCCATATCGACAACATTAACATTAACAGCCCAAGCAGGCACAACGTTAGGACACTCTGACGTAGGACGCTCTTTTGTGGAACTGTGTGAGCCAATCACAAAGTCCTCAAGGAGGTTACAAGTGTATTCCGCGCCGGTGGTGCCATGTAAAAACTACATGCAAGAGGGAAGTATAAATTCAAGTACAGGTTTGTTTTCACATGACGTCACGTGCGTTGTGCCGAGACTCTGCTTCTGTAGTGCAAACAGCTGATGGTGGTCAGGTAAACAAAGAGTCAACAAGTGCTCATTGGAATTATATTCATACTCAAAATGCCAGATGCTTGAATTGTTTATGGTTGTTTGAACCAATCTAACCGAGAGAGAAACAACAGTTTTTATTGAGTACCACTCTGCACAAGGGGGAAAAATGTCAGACAACCTCCAAAAAACGTCGGGAGAAATGGCTGGCAAACTTGCGCCTTGCCTCTGGAGGAGCAGAATCTGAATATGCCTGTGTAAGCAGCAACCTCTTTGTGAAAGGTTTGTGTTATACTTTCCTTTATTCTGTATCAAGTTTTTTGTTGTAGTTTTGTTTCCCCGCAAGGACACAACACTAGGAGATGCAGTGATAAGTTTACGTGTCATGCTTGGTTGTAGCAAGGTTGCTAGTTGTTGATATGCTCATAAGCAATCCCTGTAGGTGAATGCGTTTGATACTTACTCAAGAACAAGATAGATTCATATTCCTAACTATGCAAGCAATGTTGTGGTGTTTCATTTGCTTTATAGTCAGCTCGAACGTGATGTCTTTCTTTAGGCTGTCCAAGTGTGTTGTATGACATGAATGATGTGGACTGGGCCCCAACAATAAATCCCGGATATCAGATCAAATAAAACCAAACCTCTCTCGAACTTTGGCTTCTTAACTACTGAAATGAACTGAGTACTGCTCCTTGTCCCCTTCCACTTCAGCAGCTGTCCACCAACTCTGACCACCATCTGCTTATGTCACACAGCGCAGGTAAAAAAAAAATCGCAAAGTCACGTGAGTGAAAACAACCAATATCCCAAATCTCCATTGTAATGAAATCAAAGATGGACGACAGACACCCCGACTTCTTCGCTGGTACTGTGCTTTTGAGCAATAAGCTCGCTGCTGCCACTGGTGGTCAAAGGTAGACTGCAATTGCTTTTCAAGTGGCCTAAGTGCAAGGCCTCCTACAACCTTGTTGACAATATTGCATATTCTAGTAAGGAGAAAAAAATCCTCAATGGTAAATTTAAATTTAAGCTATGGAATGAAGTTGGAATGAAGTTTCAGAGGAAAGAGAAAGCATAGGAAAGAAGAAAGGAAGAAGTCTGTTGGCCATCTTTGATTTCGTTACAATGGAGATTTGGGGTATACTCACTACGCCATAAAGTTTATTTGTGCATAGGAGATATAGCATGTGCCACCGGGGTGAAAGTAGACCAGTGAAGGATTACAGACATCTGTTTGTCTAAGTGAGATTCAACATAGTTTTTTCGTCACAGACCTTTTTGATACAACCAAAGATTCCCAAAGGGTCCTGTATCAGGGCTAGGAGGTTTTTATAGCTAGTACATAGACTGTAAAAAAAGACGGATGTAGTGAGTGTGACGTCACCCATAGGTTTCTGAAGGGCCGTTTTAAAGCCAAAAGTTGGGGTTTACGAGCGCCGCCATGTTGAACTTTTTTGGAGCCGGAGCAGCCAGAGCGAAGCCGGGGGTTGACCGCAGCAGCGCCTGCTATTGATCCGTAATCGGCGACCTGCCAATCACTCGGAAAACTACCCCGTTTTATAACCGTTATATCGCGTTAATGACGCAGTTATTTTGAAAATCGCCATATGGACACATATTAGAATAATTAAAATTACCTACTGAGACCATCTCTTGTCGAAAAAATGTATTGACTTTATATTGAGTGAGAAGTTGGGCTGTGGTCCCATTGACTTGAATGGAGTTGGGTGGGATTTGGCGTCTTTTTGGAGCCGACCCTAGCGGACATTATGAGGAACAGCACCTTTCAGCCACTTTCTTATTGGCTTCAAAATTCACCCGTGGTTTTGGCCGCTTGAGCTAGTAGCGTTTATAACTGCGTCCCGCAATAGCACATGCGCAATAAAGTTTTTTGAAATTTTTGGGACCGACCAACCGTCAGAGTGACTTACGTATACTAGTTTCTGGTTACAGCTACAAAAAAGCAGTAGGCCTAGGCTGCAGCTAGAAAGCTACACAAGAGCACCACCAGGGGTAGTAAAATAATGGCAAACAAAGTTGTGTAAGTTGTTCAATTTGCATTGCATGTAATTCTAGCCCAAAGGGCCTGAATATGTTGTTGCTATTCATTTACTTGCATCCTGAGTTCAAACATAGAAATGTAAAAACTTGGGAGTACATTTTGACAACATAGGCTATTCAATGGAAAAGACTAGCCTAGCTGGTCAAAAAATGGGCTCCAATACAATTCCTTGCTCCTTGGAGATATAAAATGACAGGAAAGTCACTCAAGAGTATGATGCTAGTCTGTGCTGTCTAGTAGACAAATACTCATTACTGTTCAAAGGTAACGACTGCTAACAGGCTCAGGCTGTAAGTCAGTACAACTAAATAGCGGTGATATGTTCAGCCCGTTTGACGAGTCATGATGAGCAGTTATTAACATTTGTCAGCGTATCGCATGTCCAAGATGTAATGTAAGCTTGCGCCGCAGGTTGTGTACCACTGCAGTTGCGCGGAAGGGCCAATATGCTGGATTTAGAAACCAAGAAGCTGGTGACTGAGACATACTAAGTAAATGTTCGAGAACACAACCGAGCCTTTGATTGACTTTTCTTGACAATGTATCTATTTTTCATATTTCCGAAGAATAATAGGCCTACATCGCATTAGTGCCCATTTTTGGCTAGCCGCTTTTCTGCTGCAAATGAATAACAGTGACACCTTGAGGCCGTCCGTGCTATTACAAGCCCGATACTGGATCGTTACACATGTTTTACAACCTAAAGCTTCGGTGTTTAATGTGGAAAGTAAGCAGTCTCTTCTAGTTACTACAGCATCTCATGGTTTAGTTTCTTATTTCCATCAACATCAACTGGCTGCAAAATAAATACTGGTACATACAAAATACAAATTGCATTTTCACTAACGTTAGATCATCAATTGTGGCGATCGGTGCAAGGTCGCAAGAGTGAGAGGTCTTAGATTTGAAGGGCAATAAAAGTGTCAAACCAACTGAATGCGCTTGTGGCAAAGAAAGGTGTTTCTATTATCTACACAGCAGCACAGAAATTGCAAAGGGACCAGCCTCGTAAATGGCTTTTGATGAGTGGTTATGGATTGTATTCTAGAGCTAAAACTTTCAGCACAGTAGTTCACTTACATGCCAACCCAAGATAAAGTCAGCATCCGTTTTCATAAGCACCTACATAACGATCAAATTGTGGTTTTCACACTGTTCCGTAAAGGTATCATATTGCATTTATATCGCGTTTATATCACGCTGTGTTGTTGGATGCTGCTTGCAGGAGCTGCAGCCCATTCCATTTAGGCTCTGTTCCATACCAAAACCAAATCCTCAGGCTAAACTACAGCTAACGGCAACTGTGCCTCGCCACTCGCTATACAGACATTTGTAAATTACTGAAAAACAAACAAATGTTACCTTCGAACGGTGTAGATGTAGACAGGGCGCACTTTATACGCTGCATTGAATTATTTCTTACTTTCGTCTTCCATCCATTTCACAGTCGCCATTTTCCGTGGTGGTCTGGTGTGGGCCAGGTCATTTCTTTCGAAAGGGTAAACATACACACAATCGACTGTATAGTCAAACAGAACACTAAAATAGTACAATAATTACGTTACACAGTATAACTAATACGTAGCGCCTTTATAAACAACAAATACATCGATTATTTCCCTGTATTTTCGCGACGAAGGGTTACGGTGCGGCGCCATGTTCCCCCGAAAGCTGAGATGGTTTGTTCCAGATAGGAGGCATAAAAAACCTGAGTTAATGACCATCTCTTTAGGGGTAGCAGATTTTTTTTTTAGGTTGATAGCGGTTAATCACCATTTTAATTGATATAATAAATTGAAACTTGGGGAATCACCATTTGGGTTGTTTTTTATAATATATATATTTTTGGTAGTCAAACTTGTTCTTGAAGCACTGTCTAAAATTGTATGCCAACCTAACAAAGATGTTGCCACAGTCCCCAAATGGTTGTCATTTTCTCACAGGTCTTTGTTGCCTTCGTAGCTGGTGATTGAATTGTTGCCGGTCTCGTGTCGTATTTTGTAGACAAAACACTTTGTCTTTGAACACATATCGAAAACAGTGTGAAATTAATCCCTTTGATGACAGTATCACATGGGCAGCTGGCCTACTTGGAATTGTATGTTGATATAGCCTACTGTTTGCATAAAACAACAATACACTAACTTTACAGTAACCCCACATGTAGAAAATGTGGGGATCAGTGGAATGTAACGTTAATGATGCATGGTCTCGTGTGGTCCAGGTCTCGTGCAGTCATATCAGGAGGTGCTTAGCAAGCAAGCTGTCAGACAGACTGGGGTCAAGAGCTCATCCCAGTTTCACTAAACTTAGTTGTCATTATCACAGGTGGGTACACTAAGAAAAAATATTGCAGAGATCTCGGTTTTAGATTGACAAATGTTTCTGAAGCCCGTGTCAAGTCATTAAGGCTGTGGCAGTTAACTGTAAAACTTCAGTGGCCAAGCTAGCTGATTAACGTTAGCTCGTAAAATGGCTTTTCATGAGATTTTATTAACGTTAGCTGGTTGTTCACTAGCTAGCAAGCTGTGTGACTTCGACTGTTTTAGCTTTTAAAAGGACGTTACATCAAGCGTTAGCTAGGGGGACATATGTGTCAAAATATGTACAAATTGGCCAACAAATGTATTTGTACATGTAGCCTAAATTCATTCACACTCATTTGACACTGGAAATACCTTCTTTCTCTGTGCTGTTACATCTGCAAGTATATCCAAAATACATTATAGCCACTCAAAATGTATTTTGAATGAGTGTCTTCTACATATACAAATCCATTTATTGGCCAGTTTTGAAACATATGGCTCAACATATTCTAAAGTATTTGTGAAATGTTTTTTTTTCTGTATGTATGATGTTCAGTATCCTTATAATGTTACATAAAGACACAGTCTAAGTAGTGACAGTACCCTTCTTTGCCTTCAGATGTGTGTGCGCCTACGTGACCTGATGAGATGTTGGACTCAGATGACTGCACCTTGTCCCTGGACAATCTGTTTTTTGAGAGGCCTGTTGTCCACAAAGTGTGAGTAGAAGATCACATCTCTTTCTCTCTTTTTTTCTCTCTCTCACTCTCAGTTGAATGAATGTTTTCCCTTCTGAATCCTTTTCTACAGAAAGCCGCTGCACCAAGAGGCCAGTCCATGGCAGTTGGAAGTGCCTCCATCTATTTCTCAGATCCCAGCCACTCAAGATATCCAGAAGGAGGCAGAGTCTCTCTCATCATTATACAGTATGTCATGCTCTGCATTAGGGTGAATTCCTTTTCACTTGACTTGAGTAAACTGCTCAGTATCTGGCCTATTGAAGCCTTGCTAAATTTAACTGTGACTCACTGACATGACTGCTTGAATAGACTTGAATGCCTTCCCAATTTTACTTGACTTATGAAATATTCACTGAATCATCAGTATAATTGGAATGGTAAATACCTTGCTGAAATTATAAAATCCTTTCATTTTAAGTGAATCAAAGAAGCCAACCCTAATTTCCACAGTCACACAGAAATAACCAGCGTTGAATCACAGCTACCGACAACTTGATTTCATCAGAGTCGGTCTCCCTCTTCAATATTTCTCACAGGTTTCTCACAGAAGCCCAAGAAATTCCTGCCTCCTTTTAAACAATCGGCAGACTTAAAGGTCTTCACATCAAAAATCACCTGTTCTCATAGTTTCAACAATGATGAGAACGAGAAAGAGATAGAGGAGAGCCAGGGCGGCTGCAGCAGCAGGTGTGATGGCCTTTGGGGAGGTGAAGGGTTCATGGATTACTCCCAGGGTGCCTGTCAGAGTGGCAGAGGTGGAGATGAAACGCCGCTGGATTCTGGTCATGTGGCCATCAGCAGGAGATGTTTGTCGCTGGACTTCAGCCAAAGCCCACCTCTACGGAGAAGGCAAGAGTCCATTATTTGTCTGAAAAAAAAATCAAATGATGATGACTTAAAGAATGCATAAAGACACTGTTTACAGACCGTCTCCGCCTAGAACACAATTTTGAAAAATGTTAAAAGTGGGGTGGGGAGTGAGAGCGAATAGTTGTGTGTGTCTGTGATAACAGATCAATCATCTCTACTTGGGTGTGGTAACAATTTTCTGATTGCAAAGCATTTGATGCTGCCAAAGGTGAAATACCTGCTTTGACATCACTGACTGAGGTATGGCCAGAAGTGCAACACAGCTGAAGGTTTCAGCCCATAGAGAGCAGTGCAACAAAGATCTTCTGCCCCTAGAAGAGGATGCAGGACTTAATTCCAATAATGTTTAAATTAAATGCATGGTTAATGCTGTATCGAAGCCATATATCCATGTTTACAGCTCAAAAACATGATTTAGTGCTGATTCCTTCTTTAAGCCCTCACATTGTGTCGATTCATGATACAGTTAGTTAAGCTGTAACTACAACAGGGCCTGGTGTCTCAGTGGGCTGGGGCGTGTACCATGTGAACACAACGTGCTTGGTTTGAATCCGGCCCACGACCTTTGTCACATGTCATCCCCTTCTCTCTCCCAATCTTTCCTGTCTCCCTCTTCTTTTAACTGTCTAATAAAGGTGAAAATGGCAAAAAAAAAAAATCTTGGGGAAAAAAAAATGCAACTGCAGCAGTAAGAGGCTTGATTTTTTTTTTTCATTAAAGGATAAGTCATGAGAGGAAAATGAAAGGATGCCAAGCCATATATCATTGTTGCATTCTCCTCTCCCATGATATCCTTGAATGAAAACCCATTCATTCTCTTGTTTCCAGAGGCCATAATGCCAAGCCATCCTCCAAGAAGTCTCTAAGATTGCAACCTCAATCCTCCTGTTTTCTCTCTCTCTTCCCTCAATCCTTCATTCCCTCCCTAACTCCGTCTCTCTCCTACAACAGTTTGTTCAAACCCTTGAGGGGTCAGGTGTCGAACAGTGGAGGCGACTCGTCAAACACAAATGACCTCAGCAGCAGCAGCAGCCAGACAGCATCCAGACCTCAAACTTTCCTCAGTCAGGTTGCCATGGTGACAGAGCCTCCTCCTCTTCAGCCACCGCCGGCGACGGTTAGCCAGGCAGCTCCTCCTTTCTCCCCCAAGCCCCCCTTCCCCCTCCCTCCTCTGGGCTCATCTGCAGCAAGTGGCCGACCCCCGCAGCAGGCAGCACATGCGGAGATGCAGGACAAGGGCACAAAGAGAGCCCTCGTTCCGCCCATGACGCCTCAGCCGCTCCACATACAAGGTGCTGCACTACGCTGACCCAGTCACACACAAGCGCCATGTCCGCGGTTTATAACTGATTTACCAAATACTACACATACAGCTTCTCTGAGGTGTTGCAGCTAATGAATGTGCCCACATCTAGCCATGGCAGCAGCTGCCACAGTGTGTTAGGGTGTGATGAGGTGAAATGAGGTGAGCTCTCCCCTTGACCACTTTATTGTAGTGATACATGGTGGTCACTAGGTGGTGGAAAATAACAGCCTTCTTTACTCAAACTGGGTTCAGTTTGTCAGTGGGTATTGATTGGATATATAATGTCTGTGTGGATTGTGCGCTTTTTAGGGTCTTCTGGGTCTGGCGTTTTGCGACCAGTCTCCGAAATCCGTATCCTTTTTGTTCTGCGAGTCAACAAAATTTAAGATTTAAACAGTGTCTCAATTATGCTGGAATGCATGGAATGCAATTGTACTAGGGATGTGGTTGGATTTCCTGAATCACACCAACACAGCAGCTAAGTTCAGACCCGTCTTCAAAGAGTTCCCCTTTTTCAACTATGTCCAGTCCAAAGCCCTGGATGATGTAAGCAAACAAAGTCTCATTTTTTTTATCCTCTCAATTTACACTGGCCACAAATATTTGAAAGCCTTCAAGAACAGAATATTGAGGATAGTTATCACAAACCTTTAATAAAATTTCAAAAGTAAAGGGCTGCTGGGCTATTCTCTCCGTCTATTAAGTTTGGTTTATTCACAGGTTCTTTACACGGGTAAGAACTTTGTGGCCTGTGCCCCTACTGGATCTGGTAAAACAGTGCTGTTTGAGCTGGCCATCATCCGCCTGCTAATGGAGACCTCAGAGCCCTGGAGAGATGTCAAGGCTGTCTATAGTGAGCATATTACCTCCTAGACCCTTTAAAAATACCACTAAAGCCCCAATGTGACTAGATTTGGCTTTAAAAAATCTATAGATTCACACTGATTCTGGAAGAGTTTAACATGTATAGCATTGAATTAAAAAAGTTCAGTCATACCTTTAGGGTGTTTGTAAGATATTGAGACCAGTCTGATAAAGAGATTCACCCTTTGTTCTCGCCAGTGGCTCCCATCAAAGCTCTTTGCAGTCAGTGCTTTGAGAGCTGGAAGCAGAAGTTTGGTCCCCTGGGGCTGAGCTGCAAGGAGCTGACCGGCGACACGGAGATCGATGACTTCTTTGAGATTCAGGACGCCCACATCATCATGACCACGCCGGTGTGTGACGCTGGATTGTGTCTCTCCCATTGCTCAAACAAATGCCACAGGGGTTTAGGGAGAAGGTTGAAGGGGGAAGATCAATAATAGTATTTGTTTTGATAGAAAGATTATAACCAGAAAATAAGAATTTTAACAGTTGAATGTAAGTACATAATGTTTATCTTTCCCTCTCAGGAAAAATGGGACAGCATGACAAGGAAATGGAAGGATAACTGTCTGCTGCAGCTCGTCAGGCTCTTCCTCATTGATGAGGTTAGTTTGTTTGACCAACATTTTGTTCACTAGCTCATAGTTTATATTACCTCATATGTGGCTTGTAGTATGTTGGATACTCACCATGCACTCTGCACAGTGTGCATATGTGCCAATTGAAGATGTGTGTTTTATTATGCCACATTACGTGATGGTACATCATGGTACATTTAGCCTCTGCCCTCAGCAGTTTGTTCACTTGAGGCTTGAAGTTAAGGCCATGAAACATAATGGCACATCATTGGCCTACTGACACAGGTGCTATGAGGGTGGATACGACCTCTCTTGATAGTCCAGATTATGAAATGCACCTCCCTCTTGTTAATAACAGATTACAAAAAAAATCGAAGGGATAACCTTATTTTGCCTACACACCATGGCTCTTGTTGAACTTTTGAATGTTTTTTGTGCCTACTGCCAGATGACAGATCTTCACCCATGTGTTTCCAGGTGCATGTGGTGAAGGATGTGAGCCGTGGCGCCACTCTGGAAGTGGTGGTGAGCAGGATGAAGGCGGTGCATGCCTACAGGACAGCAGGGAACCCACAGGCAGACCTCTCCATGAGGTTTGTGGCTGTGTCAGCCACCATACCCAACATCTCTGATGTAAGTGGCTGAGAAGAGGTAGTGAAAGGGCCTGGCAAAAAATGGTCACAGTTGAGTACAATAGAATTCAAAAGGCAGTGAAGGCAAACTTTTCTTAATGTTCTGTGATAAATGTATTAATTGTGAAAAAGCCTATTGTCCTCTCTGTATTGTTCAATAATTTTTTTTAGCTCTTTTTTTCAGATGGACTAAGGAAATAAAAAAACAAACAGACAAAAAATAAAAAAGTTCACTCTGGAGAAGCATTTTACTGCCTCACTGCATTGCAATGCATCAACAGCACTTTCTGCTGTGGTTTGTTTGTGCTGATAGTGGAAATGTATATCTTGTTAAACAATAACTTGTGCTTGATATGCGAATTGTTTGCCTGTTCTCAGATAGCAGACTGGCTGTGTAATGAGAGCAGTCCAGCCACATATCTGGAAATGGACGAGAGTCACCGTCCAGTGAAGCTGAGGAAGGTGGTGCTGGGATTCCCCTGCAGCCCAAACCAAACCGAGTTCAAGTTTGACTTGTCACTCAACTACAAGATGGCCAACATCATACAGACTTACTCTGACCAGAAGCCTGCGCTAGTGGTGGGTGGGGAGATTGGGCAAACTGTGTGTTCATCTGTTTTTTGTGTTTGCCCTGCTTTCCTTCAGAAGTTTTTGTATGTCATTGAACAGGCAGACACTCCAGTTAAGAGTTATTAAGGGTGGCTGGACTGGATGTAGCAAGCATCATGATGAATTGGTCTGATAATTATGTTTTTCTGTAGTTTTGCTCCACAAGGAAAGGAGTCCAGCAGTCAGCCACAGTTTTGGCCAAGGATGCTAGGTTCATCATGAGCATTGAGCACAAACACAGGTAGGTTGTTTACTTATTCATAATAATTACATGTTCATGCATACACATGAACAATTTTTTTAAATATTTCTCTTACATTTCACTGGCAGTTTAATCTGCTTGACTCTGTTTTGTTACTGTGTAATCCTCTGCAGGTTGATGAAATATGCAAACTCTATCCTGGATTCAAAACTGAGAGGTAAGTCCTTTGGACAACCAACCCCTCATGGGACACATTATCACACATGTAATGGATATGGCATAGATTCTAGTTCAGTGGGCATTATATAAAGTAAAGGTTCCTTTCACAGTCCATGACCTAAACCTAACCTAAATGTACTGTAGCCTAACCCTGGGACCCAGGCTTATGTAAACATATTAACACTCTTTTCATGTCAAGAAACGCCAGATACACTCATGGGACCCATTTCAGTCCAGACCCATAGATTAAGAAAGCACTGGCAAATACATTTGATTGTGACTCTAATTCTTGACTGTGTAACAGTATTTTTTACTGTGTTTGTGTTCCAGACCTGGTGATGCTAGGAGTGGGTTACCACCATGCGGGAGTTGACATATCCGATAGGAAGTTGGTAGAGGCGGCCTTCACTCTGGGAGACCTACCTGTCCTCTGTGAGAATTCTTCAGTAATGCAGTTGTATTGTAGCCTACACCGTGTGACTGTTAAAGGGTAGATCTTGTCTTTGAAGCACAACCCAGTCTGTCTTGATCTTCTTCATTAGACATAGATAAATAAACAGGAAAGACTAGAGTGACAGGTTAGAGCAACAGAGCAGCACAGCATTCAACCTTGTCGTGTTAAGAGCGATTGCAAGACCCTAGCTCTACTTTTGTATCCACAGGGTTGGGTCAAAAAAATTGAAATACTTGTACAGAGACTTCTTTTAGTGATTATGACCCTGTAATATGTAGAGAATGTACATTTTAATCAAAATTATACCAGGAAATGCAGCCCTGGTTTCCAATGTCTCAGTTACCACCAGGACTCTGGCCATGGGGGTGAACCTGCCAGCTCATCTGGTGGTGATCAAGTCCACCATGCATTACGTCACAGGCTCCTGTGAGGAGTACAGCGAGGCTGACCTGCTGCAGATGATAGGCCGAGCCGGAAGACCACAGGTGATAATGAAATAATAATGTGGTTCTTTATTGAGTGGATGCTTTCCGACACTGGGGCTTGAAGCCGGGGCTCTGGTTGGTCTTTCTAACTACTAGGCCACCCTGCCAAGTGGATAAAGTGGTTTAGGTATATAGGTATATGGAAACATCATGGAAACAGCATCTGACTGAAAGAAATAAAGTAAGATACAAAGAGACAAACAAAAAACAAACAAATAAAAGATAGCTTCAACTAGTTTCTGTATGATACACACACTAAATTAGAATAAATCAATCACTATGTTGTGCTGATATGGGGGCAACAAGATTTGAATGTGTGAATGATGAGCTAGCTTCAGCTGGGACATTTTAAAATTGCACAGATTTACCTTTCAATCATTAAATCACTGCTTTTGATTCTTTAATCTTCTAGTTTGATACTTCAGCAACTGCAGTGATCATGACGAAGTACCAGACCAAAGACAAGTACATGAAGCTTATGAATGGGATGGAAATCATTGAGAGCAGGTATGACTGATAACAGCTTAGCCACTTGCACTCCCATTCTGTTTTTTCCCCTCTCTCTCTCTCTCTCTCTCTCGCTCTTTCTCTCTCTCTGTCTCTAAAAGTATCGCCCATTTCCACAGCTTACATAGTCACCTGGTGGAGCACCTGAATGCTGAGATTGTCCTCCAAACCATCAGCGATGTCAACATGGCTCTGGACTGGATACGCTCCACTTTTCTCTACATCAGAGCTCTCAAGAACCCCAAACATTATGGTCAGAGCTCAGTGTGAAAACCCAAAGAAAATATCTCTGTTAGAATTAGGGTCCAGTTTTTATGTTACCCACAATGTACACTCACTTTGAGGTATTTAAAACCAGTGTTCTTGATTCCCATTGCAGGTTTCTCCCCTGACCTAGATAGATGTGGAATCGAAGCAAAACTGCAAGGTGGGTGACAACTGTGCTCTCTTCACTAGGTGGACTCATTGAAGTAGCTTATTAACAACTTGCTGTTTATAGGATTCTCCATGAATGCACTTGAACCGCTATTCTGAATCCTTTGATCATCGTCTCTTGGCCTGACACTGGGCTCTGACGTGTTGGGCTAATTGTCTCTGTGTTGAGTGCAAACTCCAAACAGTATCCCAGTGATTGTAGTTTGAGGTGATCACTGTCTCTGTCCTGTCCTGTTATAGAACTGTGTCTGAAGAACCTCAACTCTCTGTCCTCCATTGGTCTGATCACCATGGATGAGGATGTCAACATCAAACCTACAGGTGGAGACAGAGCCCATTTGTTTAAATTTCTATCGTGATTGGCATGACATTTCCAGCTTCATCCACATTCTTCTAAAATGACTATTTCAACTGAAACTTCCACTCATCAACTAAAACTGTTTGTTTTTGTTCCTCCCAGAGGCAGGCAGGTTGATGGCCAGGTTCTGTGTCGCCTTTGACACCATGAAACAGTTCAGCAAAGTTGCTGGCACTGAGAGCCTGTCCGATCTGGTAGGTTTCCTCAGAAAGACTGCACAGTTTTTATTTAGTAAGATCCAGATGCTACAGTTAAACTTTGTGTTGTTTTTCTGAGGCTGGATTTCTGCAAAAGGAAATTATTATTGGCTCTATGTACAGATTGAGCTGGTGTCGAAGGGCAAAGAGTTCAGCGATATTCAGTTGAGAATGAACGAGAAGAGAACCTTGAACACCTTGAACAGGGATAAGAACAGGATCACCATCAGGTCAGATACTATAGGAGAGGTGGATTTACAAATGCATAATAGGCCATATAAGATAAGTTTGTGTATTTTTTATTTTGTTTTGTCTTTGTCACAATGATCCAATGTTTTTGCGCCAGCTTAATTCCATTGGGAATTAGGAAAGCGCAATGGTGCAAGTGAGCGCAAGTCATAGCAAATGAGAATGTTTATGTATTTCCCCAGGTTTCCCATGGAGGGAAAGATCAAAAACAATGAGATGAAAGTGAACTGGTAGGTAAAAAAGAGGCGTTTTTTCAGTATATTTCTATTAGTTTCAACTGTGGGGAAGGGATGCGACAAGGGGGAAGCAGTGCATAAATAAAAAAGAATATAGGTGTTATGAATTCATTACAATTGTACAATTAATATTCTTGTGGACTCTTTACTATACTTATCGTGTTTCTCTGTTTGCCTTGTCTTTAGCTTGATTCAGGCTCATCTGGGTTCAATCTCAATTCAAGAGTTTGGACTTACACAGGACACCGCAAGAATCTTCAGGAATGGAATGCGCCTCAGCAAATGTATGTAGAGTAGAACAGGGATAACAAATAAGCAACTTTCTCTGAATGGTTGTTTGTGTGTTAACTTTGTGTTACCATATTTTTATTTCTGCAGTCACTGTTAATTGGTCACATGACACCTTTTTTAACTTAAATATTATGTATTAAATATGATATATTATGTGGTTTTTTTAACCTAATCAGGCTTGTCAGAGTTTCTGAGTCAGCGATCCAAGACGGGCTTCTCTGCTCTGCTCAACTCCCTGATCATGGCTAAGTGCTTCAGAGCCAAGCTGTGGGACAACTCGCCCTATGTTTCTAAACAACTGGAGAGGATTGGTGGGTACATTACTATGTCAATATTTGGCACACATAATATATAATACTGTATATAATCTATTGTCTACTAGTCTGTTAGTGTATTGATTGATGGAGAGCAGTACTTTATTCACTTTCATTTAAAAAAATGTCAATGCTACAGTCATCGTAGTATGAATTAATCAATAGACCAAACATTCCTTGTATTGGATGTATCTCACAGACACTGTGCATTTCAGGCCTGACCCTCTCAACTGCCATGGTGAACACTGGACTCACCACTTTCAGCAAAATAGAGCAAACCCACGCCAGGGAGCTTGAGCTGGTCAGTTGGTACAGTAGGGATTCAATACAACCACTTTTTACTAATACAAATAATTTGATGCAACTAGACACTGGGGCTATCAAATGGTCACCTCCCATCACAGATGTTTGTTTTCCCACTCAATTTATGTTACCCCAAGTGCTGTCTCAAAATGTTTTAGTGATGTCTTCATTTTTGCAAAGAAGAGCTGTCAAATGTTTCAGATAAATATATAGCATTTGCCTATAACTCTTACCCACTTTATTTCCCTTTCGCAGATTCTCAACAGACATCCACCATTTGGAAACCAAATCAGAGAATCTGTCATAAACCTCCCCAAGTATGAAGTTAGTTTGGAGCAGGTAAAAGGAGTTGCAGTATGTGATTATCAGACTGTCAAGCTATTCATATGTGGGGAAAATTCATATTCCTTGTCAGAGAACTTTCTCTGGAGTGTGTGTTGTACTTCCTAGCTCCCGAGGTATAGCTGCGCTACGGCAGAGATTGTGGTGAAGGTGAACCTGAAGAACCAGGAGCAGCTGCTGTCCAAGAGAACGGCTCCGAACCACCACTACATCACTCTCATCATAGGAGACTCTGACAACACTGTGGTCTTCCTGCAGAAACTCACGTGAGGAAATAAAGTGATGATGATGACCCACACCTGCACAATCTCATGTTTTTTTTGCTTTCTCTTTCTCTCTCATTCTAGCGCAAATTCAAAACACACACAGCCCTGAGTCCATTATTTAGGAAAAATAAAGGACAGAGGAGGACAGAGCGTGGTGCGAGAATATGCAGTATCAGAATTTTTAGAAGGCACCCTCTGTTTGTTTTCCAGGGACTTGGTGCTGTTGAAGTCTGGTAGCTGGTCGAAGAAGATCGAGGTGGCGAGGGCGTCGAAGGGAGAGGAGATCAGTGTCAATCTCATCAGCTCAGAATACGGTTTGGCAATAAACCACATAAATATCTTTCCCTTTGGTTTTCATAGAAATGTATCCATAATATGTACAGATGTACATCAACTATATAAGGAAGTCAAAGGATAGTCTGACTTGATGAATGCTATTGTACACTCCTCTAGAGTAGTGTGTTCATTAATTCATTTCCACATTTTCCTCTCCTGTAGTGGGCTTGGACATCCAGCAGAGGTTCAGTGCATACTACTCCGGAGCCAGGAGGTTTGGGGCTGATAATGTACCATGTAATCCATATAACATGCCATATAATCCTAATGGACAGAGACCACAGCCCTCTGCACTGAAACCACAGTCTACAGAACAGGCTGCGCCACAGAGGGGAGAGGCTACATCTGCTGCAGAACAAGGTAATGAGTTGTATTTATTTTGTTCAGAAATCTGAAATGGTTTATATTGTTACATTTCTTTGAGGCAGATTAATACTGTTTTTTGTTCCATTCCATTTTGTGCCATTCAAATGTGGGTGCTTCATAATCAGATTTAGGTAAAAGACAGTGTAACCATTTCTGCAAGAATAAGGACTTGTGTGGCCATGACTGCTGTGAGTTTAATCACACATCATTCACTGTGTGTGTGTGCGTGTGTGTGTGTGTCTGTGTCTGTGTCTGTCTGTGTATCATGTCTCTGCACATGTGCAATGAATTTGTGTGCCTGTGCTTTAGTTTGTGCATCTTTCAAGATTATAGAGCTCTTTCTTCTCCAGTCTGTGAATTGGTGTTTGTGTCTCTCTCCCCTCAAGGTAAAGTAGGTGTAGCGGTGTTGCTGAAGAGGTCAGCAAACCAAGACTCCAGCTTCTCCTCCTACCTCAGAGACCTGAGGAGCAGAAGTGACACGCTCATGCAGACTCCTGTCAAGCAGCTCAAGGTGAGAAAAAACGCAGATGTGGCTTTTTGAGTCTGACAAATCATATGCTCTAACTGTGTAGCCTGCATGGGAACATGCACGGTTTGAAGAACAGGATTGAGTCATGTTGAGACTCCTGTCAAACGATTCAGTGTCTGTATGTGCAATGGGATATGAGCCCTAGATTGGGCTTCCCTCAACCATTATCACCTAATAAGATAAAATAAGATAAGATAAAATAGCCCTTTATTGATACCCTTGGGGAAATTCAGGATGGCAGGAGGATATATATGTATATAATGGATATAAACTCTGTCTCTGTGTTGTGTAATATTATGAACAATCCCAAGTGCATTCGATTCTAGTTTTTGGTAGATTTTTCCCTCCAAACATCTAAATCGGGTTGCTGTAGCAGCAAAATAGTAATAGGATACAGCAAAAAATAAATAAAGCCAAGCATATATATACTGTGTGTGTGTATATATATATATATATATATATATATATATATACACATATATATATATGTATATACATATATATATATATATATATATGCCTTGTGAAGTAAGTGAAAATTATAATAAATATGAGAATAACATTAACCTAGTTTTAGACCAAGCAGTAAATACATTATTATTACATTTTTAAACGCATAAATGCATAAACAGCTGTAAATATCAATCATTTGTAATTTGTCTACTTTTCTCTCTTTCTGAGCTGAATGAGGCGCTCTTTCTGTGTTTGACGTTCTGTTTCGTCTCTTTAGATGAAGATGAGTGGGGAGTCTGTGTCTGTAAACATGCAACAGTTTGCTTACAAGCCCAAAGAGATGCTACCTACTCTTTCCAGGTAAACACATCTACAGTGACATTTTATACATTGTGCTGATGCTCTTATTCTGATTTACAATATGTACAAACAGTAGAATAAGTCATGGAGCTACGAATAATATTGAATAAGATTCTAATAAAGATAACATGATAATAAAACTGTGACAATAAAAATATGTCCATATAGACTTGATTTGAGGGAAACCTGATGGCCTGATGCTTAATTATATTAATCTCCTTTTTTATTTGATTTGAAGGTATGGGGGACATCAGTATGAGGCTTTAGTGAGACCTCACACTGAGACTGTGGATCTGACTGGAGAAGACTGTGAAACACTGACAGACGTAGCTCATCCGGAGGAGCTTGTCAATGGTAAAGAGGAGGTGTAAAGAAGATTACTATGAATTCCATACATTTTTTGTAACAGTTAAATGCATGCTCTCCATCTGTTTGTCTCTTTCTCACACTCACTCATTCTCTCGCTCTCGCTTTCTGAGATTATAATGATTACCTGGTAGTGGGAGAACCTGTCCAGGCCCCTGGTGCTTCTCATGCTTACCTTCAAAATATGGCTGGCCATGGCTGTTTAACATTATCTAACCTCTAACCTCTAACTTAAATACTCAGACTGACCCAAACTAATAACTTAAAAGCCATTGTGCAGATGCTTAATTCACTGAAACCAAGGCAGTGCACAATGCGGTAACTTCTGCAAAAGATTTGATGGTGTATGCATCTGTTGTCAGGCTCCTCACTGTGGAAGAAACCAGGAATCAGTGTTGGTGGGAGTGTGAACCCGAGACCCAGTATATACCAGATCAATAGGACTTACTCTGCTTACTCAAAGAGCTCCGTCACAGTGTCGGGCCAGAGCACGCACTGCAATTATGCATCCTCCTCACAAGCACCAAGTGTGAGCTTTGACCTTGGAAACGAATGGGACGACTGGGACGACTTTGATGACGAGAACTTGGTGCATGCCAGCGAGACATTGTCCTCTTGTGCACCTAACGCTAAGACTCAGGTCCAGCAGGCTGCTGATTACAACATGCCAAAAGGTAGATTGCATTTTGAGTGCCATTTAATTTAGGAAATATGAGCGTAAACACTTGTAGATAGTTGAAAATAAGTGGGTGTATTGCTAGCTTTGTGTACATTAAGCACATTGCTTCATATCAGTGTTCAAGAAGTCGTTTATTATTGATCACAGCCATGTTTAAATCAGCTTTGTGTATAAACTACTGTATGGATTTTTATGTGTGATTGTGCCTCCAGCATTGTTACAATGACTTTATAACCAGAAATACATTTTATGCAGGCTACACGACTACGTCAGCACCAGTGTCCCTCAGCCATGCACAACCCAAACCCTGCTTCACTACTGCCAATACACCACTGAGGTAAGGACACAGAATTATGTACATAGCTATACTTATGCTGGAACAGTGTGTTTCAAACCCCCCGAGTCTAATAGTATGTGAAATCCCTTTCAGAAGATACAAAGCCATCCTCTGAGGTTTGATACTTAGGATAGTTATGCATTTTATCATATTTTTGTGTCTTAGGTCTAGTTCACCAACTGTCAGTCCTGACATCAGGAAACTGGGACCCTCTCCTCTCACAGTCAGACCGCAGAACAGACTCACAGTTGACTGGAATAAAAAGGTATGTTTGTGTGTGTGTTTGTGTGTGTGTGTGTTTGTGTGAGTGTGTGTGTGTTCTTTGTAGTACTCTTACAAAGTTAGTGGCTACGTTTACATACACAGAGAACTTGGCGTACTCCCATATTAACAGTGTTACTGTGGCATATAAACATCTCACTCCTTTCATTTTTCATATTCACCAAATATGTTTCCAACTCAGACTTGCACAGCGTTATGGATACATTTTGATGTCCACAAAAAAACATGGCGGCAAGCAATATTTACTGTTACTGTTACTGTAAAGATCATCATTTCGATCCTTTTAGAAGAAGTGAGAAGTAACCTCAGTCACATAGGGACAGGGTTATATCTGTGGACAGTGATATTGTGTTTATTGGTTTATTTATAGCAACAAATGTGCATGTAAAGTTGCGTCCCTCCCCTGGTGCAGAGACAGAGTATATTCAGTGAGGAGTTCACAATGAAGGCACCAACTCTCCCAAAGCAGACTGAGACGAGCACAGCCACACTGACCGGACGATTTGATTTCTTCTCAAACAAGAGCATCCCAAAGAGTGTGAACTTGTCTGGAAACAGCAGGTAGAGGGAAATACCATACCATGACACTTAATGACACAATATTTTATGTATTTCTAAATAATCAAAATAATCCCCTCTGAAATGTGCTTTTATATCACTGAATTAATGGACACCCCCTTCTCCTTTTTTTTTTTTACACATTTTCAACAGAAACAGCAAAGAAGAGGAAGCTTTCTTTGGGATATTTGATGGAATATTTTAGAAATGTGTCTAAATCTGACATAGATGTGTCATGGGTATGAAGTGTCGTCTTAACATTTGTTACTTGTACCTGTGAACCTTATATGAATAGTTGTAAAATGTTATTTAAGTCATGTTAGTGTATATGTTATTCATACTGTAAATGTTACATAGAGCTGAAATTATTTAGATTCCTTTGCAGCAATTTATTTATTATCTTATGTACTTTTGTATTATAATGTCTTGTCATTTATTAAATAAAATGAATGTTCAGTTGATGATTAGTCTAATTTTGCAGTAGCTTGGTGGTAGTTCGCCCAAAGTCAAATTTTGATAGTTTTTTAGTAGATATTACTATTTTGTCATTTTGAGGCATAGTTAACTTACTGCAACTACCAACTATTATTGTCTATAAAAGAGGAAGGAGGTGCGTTTGTTTCATCCTTTTACCTATTTTTAAATTTACTCATTTAATTGTCAAGGTTGTACAAAACAGATGTTACAAAGACCCTTCATCCAACAGGAAGTTAACATTCTTTTCACTTTTTCTGTGAAGAATCCAAATTGGGTTGTTTGGTTTTGGTTTAGGTCCAAGCTGTAGTGGTGTCTGAGTGATGGACATTAACTTACACACAAGAAACATTCCTTTCACTTCTCCCTGTGATGAACCCAGAGAGGGTTATTTGACTTGTATTTACGCCCAGACCCTAGTTGTCAGTGTGTGCATAATTAACACAGAAAGCATTGTTTGCACTTTATTTCAAATAAAACTTTTTTTTTTTAATCAGTATCCTAATCAGTGTTTTTTTCAGTCATGTGATTTTGTATTATAGACATTACAGATGTAGCTATGATCATTTTTACAAAGTAGTTTGAACTATTTTGTCTGAGTACATTTTGTTAACAAAGCTATACATCTCTTTTGCTGTAGCTCAGCCTCCTCCCTCCCCAGCATTGTGAAATCCCTTCATGCTCATGAAATGTGAGCTGCCTCTGACGTCACTTTTAGCGCGGAGTTTGTTGTTGGCGGAAAAGACTCGGGAGAAGTCTTCTTTACTCCAAGCAGCTGGCTTTATTCAACTCTGTGGCTCGTTTGTGATGTGTGTCTTTACATCGATATAGTATTACCTTATGGCGTGTTATAGGGCGTCTTGTGAAATGTACATATGAGAAACGGATTACGACCAAAGAAAGCGGTGAGTTTCTTTCTGTTTTACGCAACAAGCCGGTAGTTAGCTTGCTAGACTAGCTAACACTAGCATTCGAGTCTGCTATATACAATGAAAAGGGCAAACAGCACTTACATTAGAAATAACTACTATTTTGAGCTAGCTAACGTCAGCCGTTTAACTATTACCAATAACCAGTCACTTTATCAAGTGAGGATAGTCCTCCATACACTGTTCAACTTGCCTCAGAAAGTTATTTCCTTGGTATTACCATTAATAATATCTTAGCTAACCTAATCGTGTAACTTAACGTTAATCATGAAAATACTCAAATCCTTGTTATGTTAGCAAGATTACCTGCCCCAGCCATGTTTGCAGTGATTGACATTTTTCTCAGCATTTAATGAAGTGCAAGTAGTGTTAACCAACACTTTTATTTACTTATTTATTTATTTTTCTAGATCCACTCTCCTCTTAAGATGGAGTTGTCTCCTGTCTGCAATGACAGCATCAGCACAGAGGGATGTAACGTTATCATCAAATCTGACAGGAGTCACAGGAGAAGCAAAATATCCAGTGAGTTGGATACATAGTCACCTAACAACTGTTGTTAGTGTGTGTGTGTGTGTGTGTGTGTGTGTGTGTAAGAGAGAGAGAGAGAAGGAAGAAATACCCAAATTTGAGCTTAATATTTTCTATTTTTCTCCAGGGGATGTGGAGATGGACATTGAATACCTCTACAAAGCTGTTCCTCAGCTCACCAAGGTTTTCCGCATTATAGACAAAATTGGAGAAGGTACATACTCTGCATAACTTGAAAAAAAACCCCGTTCTATTACTGTCACAAAACTTAGCCTATGCCTAAAAGAAAAGAATCTTAAGTTTGTTGAGGATTTGTACAATACTCCATTGATTCCGTGTTCACCTCATTGGACTTATCAAAGCAACAGAGGTGAAGTATTTACATATTTGAGTCTTCTCTGTGCATCAGGTACGTTCAGCTCAGTGTACCTGGGTGAAGCTCAGATGCTGGATGGGAGGAGAGAGAGGTTTGCCCTGAAGCACCTCATCCCGACCAGCCACCCTGTACGCATCGCTGCTGAGCTACAGTGTCTCACTGTTGCTGGGTAAGTCCCACAGAGCCATGTTTTCATCATGTAATGTAGGAGAGATTTTGTTGTGCCTTTGCCATCAAGGGTCATTTGGGAGTTTTTGATTGAGTTTCACTGGGATTATGCCTGGAAATAGATGTGCCCCTCCCCAGATCTTCTCTATGTTTTCTCTGTGTGATTTTGCTGTTTTAAAGAAACCTTAGAGACCCATGTGCTGCAGTTAGAGCGGATGAGCTCTTTATTCTTATCACTGACATGTTGCAGTGCAGGCACAAAAAGATCCATGAAAGAGTCGTGTGCTCTTTCAAAATAGTGAAGAACAACTTTTTGGGCATTATTTTGTACCATGTCTTATTAAAGAACTCTTCCTGCTATCTCAGCCCCCTGATTTCCTTTTTGGAGGCTTTTATTTTATGCTGTAACAAGTCAGTGTGTGGGTTCCGCTGTCGTCTAATGTTGCATGATTCATCTGAACCTACGCACCTGAAGAAATCAACAGCTCTTTTGGCAAGACAGGCGCAGTATCTAGCGCTCTCATTCAACGATATGAGTGCACATTCATGTTTGATCAAAATTGTAAGATTCTTTGTAGCGAGTCTGATCCAGACTAACAACTCCTCCACTTGCAGAGACTTGCCAGGCATCTACTGAACAAAACAAATTGAAAGGAGAGTGTATTGTAGTCTCAAAGCGTCTCTTTTCCTTTGTAGGGGCACAGAGAATGTGATGGGTGTGACTTACTGCTTCAGGAAGGAGGATCATGTGGTGATTGTCATGCCCTATATGGAGCATCAAGCCATTGTGGTACGAAATAGAGATTTTTATTGACAGATGATTGTTATATCTCCATTAGTTTCTATTAAGCATGTGTCTATTCTTTTTCAATGACATACTGACTGATTTTGCATGGACACACATCATCTGTAGTGTAAAGCTCCCAAAATATTAAATCTCTATTTTCCAGTAGCTTTCTTCATATATTTCTTATTTCTGTTTTTACTTAAATGCTGTGGAAAACTGATGAGCCAATCAAAATGTAATTATTAGGACGTCATCGGCTCACTAAGCTTTGAGGAGGTGCGTCAGTACATCTACCACCTGCTGAAGGCCCTGAAACACATCCACCAGTTTGGCATCATTCACCGGGACATCAAACCCAACAACTTCCTCTACAACCGGCACGACAAAACGTAAGTAGCGGGACGCCGCTGTCACATCTGTGTGATCTACGGCTGTGCAATTATGGCTAAAATGATAATCCCTATTATTTTGCTTGTTATTCTAATACGATTATTAGTCTTAAATTGTCTTACTACTTTTTGTGCATGTTATTTGGCATCTCGCCAAGATTGGTTCAATAAACTCTAGATTGTTTTCAACCACAGTGGACGTTCTAGATCAAATTAAGTCTTTTCATCGTTGATATGCCTCAGTTTGACTAGTATTAATTGTGGTAACTAAAATTGAGATATACATTTATATATGATTAATTGTGCAACCCCTAATATGAGCTTAATACTCATTTAACTTATGCTCCAAATTCTAGGGAAAACACTTCTAAATTTGCCTTCCATTCAAATTAAATCATAGACAGACATGTTCCCAAGGGCCAATGGCTTTACATTTAAGCCTGTCTCTTTTGTTTTTGTTTCTAGCATTTAGTCAGTTAACATGACAGTCTTTAGCTCATACAATTTATTTCAACAATGGAAAAAATGCTAATGATAAATGATCACAAAAGGCATAGAGGTCATTCCTTAATTTCCCCACTTAAAATGTGTGTTTGTGTGGCCAGGTATGCCCTGGTGGATTTCGGCCTGGCGCAGGGAGCAGCCGACACCCAGATCGAGCTGCTGAAGGTGGTGAAGCAGAGGACGTCCCAGAAGGGTGGAGGGTCCACAGGAAAACAAGACACGACACTGGGGAACAAGGCACCAGCTAGACTCCCAAACACCACCACCACCACAGCCTCCACCTCACTGCCCCCGGCTCCACGGCACACCACCGCCCCGCCCCCCTCCTCCTCCTCTTCCTCCACCACCACCACATCCTCTTCAGCCTCTGGGAAACCACTGGTTAAGAGAGCATCTTCTGTCACTGCCACAGTCACCACCTCCACCTCTCGCACTAAACACACTAAGGTGTCTGCACTGGGTTGATATTTTAACCTGAATTTAGTTAGTAACACTGGTGTTACAGAGTGTTATCGTATAAAACGTAGCCCTATGCTTTCTTTGACTAGTGAGAACAGTATTTGGCAATTCCCGCATTTATGTAGTTATAAAATACACAAATATCGCCTGGGTGAAAGGATTTACATAATTTAATTCAATGTATTTAATTCACCCAGAGTATAAATAAAGTATTTGTCTGTGTATGTGAGTCTGTCTGTTTTCTGTTGTCAGTACTAATGTGTTGTTTTTAGTGAATTCTTAGCATCCATGTTTTATTTATCTAGGAGCTGACAGGACTACGCAAAGCCCCGCGGCCTGTGTTTGGAGAGAGGAACCTCAATAGCTACACTCCGGCTCCCTCCGCCACCAAACCAGCTGCCACTAAGATAGAAGTAAGCAACTTGGCAATTCTTTACAGTGTCAACATAACATAATTATTCTTCCATTGTTATTTCACTATTGTCCTTTTTTTATTATTGTGCCTTTAAATACACACCAGAGATGCCTCAAATGTTAAAGTCACTCTTTTCCACTCATATTTAAAAGTGGCATCCCACCATAGTTTTTCTTTTAAATTTACAATGCAAAAATATCTTAACAAGCCATTTAGCCTAGGATTGAGTCTTCAATAAGTAAAGAGAAAAGGTCTGCCTTTTTGCATCCTTTTTACATAAAATGCTTTTTGCATCCCTGTGTTCAGCTGGTGAAGCCCGGTAAAACGGAGGACCCAACCAACCGAAGGTACGTCTCAGCCAGCCGGCGCCCCCTGCCAGTCAAGACCCAGGCTAGCAGTCAGAAACCTCAGAGGGCCGTCAACCTGGGCCTCACCTGTAACTGCTACCTGACCGACCGCGTCTGCAACATGTGCATGTCCAGGTAAAAAACATGGAACCGCTGGCTTTTGACATGGATGAGCTCCTAAAAGGCACTCTAACTCACCATATCTAAATGTCCCAAAAAATCCCTGCTCTCTCTCTACTTAGCTCTTATTTTATTCTTTTCCTAGCACTTCTCTCTTATATGATCAGTCTAAAGTCACAGGAATATTGACAGGGCACTTTGGCTTGGATTCTTGACCTTACTATTGCTTGTAAATGTGTCGTGTGCAAACTAAGCATGGACTTAGAGCATAAAAATGATATTTCATCTCTGTCCTCATCAGAAGATTTCAGGGTTGTTAAACACAACACTTCCATTTAATTTGTGTTTTCTTGCTTTTCTCTCACTGGTTTTGTGTTGTTCTGATCACATCCCTGCTTTATGTCCTTGTTCCTTGACATTAGGAAGCAGCAGGTCGCTCCCAGAGCTGGAACCCCAGGCTTCAGAGCACCAGAAGTCCTCACCAAATGCCCCAACCAGGGGACAGGTTGGTATCTGAAACCATAGTTGATACCTGACAAGTACATGGACAAATGTGCGCATGTGAACACATACATTAACATGCACACTAGATTTCATTCATGCTCCCACTCACACTCCTGTATTGCTGCTGTTGGAGATCCAAATGGTGGATTTTTTCCCATAGATGACCATGAATTTCTGACACTACAATGTGTTTCTTTGGCGCTAGCATCTTACTCAGCTTTCAACTAAATTCAAAAAATGAAAAACGGCAACACTGGACTTTGATGGATTCAGAATAACTGCAAAACACACACTCTTTCCTTTACCATCTGTTACTTTCACTAATGTGCACTCTCCCCTGGTCCCTTACTGCAGCCATAGATGTGTGGTCAGCCGGAGTGATCCTGCTCTCACTGCTCAGTGGCCGGTACCCATTCTTCAAAGCCAGCGATGACCTGATTGCTCTCACTCAGATCATGACCATACGAGGCTCCAGAGAGACCGTCCAGGCTGCTAAGGCATTTGGTGTGTATTATTAGCCTTTATCCCAGAACCAGATGCCTCTCATTCTGTAAGCCAACAATACAGTAGCCCACCATTAATCACTGTAGTCGAGTCACTTTAACGGGATAGATGAACTGCATTGCAACATGGTAGCCTCTGTTCAGATTATTAAACTTATTTTGGGGTTGAATGTCGTACTCAGGCAAGGCAGTGGTGTGCAGTCGGGAGCTGCCTCGCCAGGACCTCAGGACCCTGTGTGAGACACTGAGAGGACGCAGGCCTTCACCAGACGATGAAGTGACACCAGTCCCCCGAGCCAACAGAGACCCCGCTGCCCCCGATCATCACAAGATCCAAGAAGACACGCCCACACACCGTCCCACTGAAGGAACATCTGAACAGCGTCATCAACCCGAGGACGAAGCCCGTGAAACTCCTGTTCATCTCCCCGCAAAACCCTCTAAGAACAGTCACCTTCAAGGCAACCAGAGCCATTCCAGGAACACAGAAACCTCCACTCGCCCTGCTGAGGAGACACCCAGGCCGGAGAAGCTGATCAGCGCGGGGGCAGAGATGGACTGCGAGGTGCGGGAAGATGAGAGGGGCTGGGATGGAGTACCTGACGAGGCCTACGACCTGCTGGACAGACTGCTGGACCTGAACCCTGCCACCAGGATTACAGCTGCCCAGGCTGTACAGCACCCGCTGTTCAAAGACCTGTTAAACCACTGACTGTGACTGAACCAGAAGCCTTTACTCAGCGTCACAGAGCTTTGAGGGTTTCCAGGCGGTTGTTCAAGTGGGTGGTGGAAAGAAAAATGGGTGATTTACCTTACATTTACCTTAAAATGTATAACTGGCAAGTGTATGACCCAGAGCAGAACAAGTTCATCCACTGAGAATGAGAATGAATTCCACTGCTGCACCTAGGGAAGGGAGTTGGTATCATCCTTGTTTTTTGTAGGAAAACAGCAGTTTGTCCTCCCCCTTGTTAAATGTTTCATGTTGATTTTAACATTAGTATCCGTTCAACACAGGTTGGACTTCTTTACTCCAACTTCATAATACCGGCCCACGGTTCAAAGACTTGCTTTAAGATTATTTCATGACAGCTTTGGTATAATGGAGAGTAAACTGTGGAGTGTGTCATGGGGTGAAGGAGGATGACAGATGGAGAACTGGATTTGACCCCACAATATTCTCATTACATGGTATGCACCCTAGCCTGCTGATCCACTTAGTCGTCCCATTTCAAGAGCCCATTGAAATCATTGCGTGTGCACCAGTAATTTTAACCCACAGTCAGAGAACTCGTTTACTGCAACCAAGGATGGAAAGTAATGATTTAGGGCTCTAAACTGGCAAGGCTGTTTGGCTGCTGTCTCCATGGGAAAGCATTCAAACTCTGGCTGGTGATAATTTTACAGTTGATGAAGTAATGAACCACAGGCTAGCTGGCTGGTAAAATCCCCATCGCTGACCCCAGCCTGCTACGCCTACTATTTATTTTACTATTTATTACATTATTTGAAAGACCTTAAACATCTGGTCAGGTGGTCAATGTAACTAAAAATGTGTATTTATCTTACCTGGTTCAATAAAGGGTAAGCAGTAAGATTTAAAACCTTGGCTATAAAAGCATCAAATATTAAAAAGCCTTGTGACTGCTGTACCAGCAGGACTCAGACCTGCTGAGGGCTGCAGTAATGAATTCAGTTCAAGTTGGGAATTCATTGTGCTGTTTCCCAAAACCCTCTTGTAGTTAACACAGCTTATTAAGCCCCTTATTAGGCTCCCTTTTGTAGCTGGTCTTACAAAGATAATTATCAGCATGTTGTTAACCTTGGTCAACACTGCCGTAGCAACCTACATCTATTTACCGCTGCATGGAAGCAGCTGTTCCAACAGAATGAAATAGCTTTTTACTTGAAGGAGTGTGTGAATTTTGTATTGACTCTTGTATTTTATGAATGTAGTTATGTATACTATTGTATGGAAATGTGTTCCTGTTTCCAGCTGGAGCCGTTCTCTGCCTCAGTGTTAATATATGCCACTGAAAGGTGTTTGTAAATGACTGTGACGCATTATATTATAAATGACAATAAGGCTTTTTAAAATAAAAGTTCAAGGAAATGTGTTGGTGCAAATATCATAAAACAGCAGATATGAATGGAAGCTCTTGGCAACACCATTGCAGTGTTATCTATGGAAGTTGTAGTAGCAGTAGGATGATAATTTTGGTACTGAACCAAGGTTTACACCCACACTTATTACCTAATGTGGTTTAAAATTGGCTCCTATTTGAATACGTACAGTAAGCCCAGGTAATGATTTGTCATTCAATTTTGAAAATCTGTGATGGTCCTATGGTAATATGTTCCTTTTAGCAGTTCCAGCTCTTGTGGGCTACTGCTACCAAATGAAGACAGAGGAGAAGCCCTGTATTGGGACAAAATGTGTTGTGCATGTTGGTATGGCAAGCTGAAAGTGCAAAAAACAAGACTGAGGAAAATCACTGTAATCTACTTCATGTGCGATAACATTCCAAGATGTTGGTTGGTGCTTTTTCAAATATGTATGACAAGTCATTACAAGGTAATAAAAGACAAAATGCATACACACACACACACACACACACGACAGTCAGTAAATCATGACAAAAAAAAGCCCTTTATGGGTTTGTAGAAAAAGGTGATGCCTGTCATTTATACAAAGTCTTGAACAGAACGAAGAACTCAGACATACAAACCCTGACACATGCTTAACATTTTCACATTAAGTAACCTCTTAGACGGCATACAGTATATCACACTGCTGCATCTTGCAGTGGACCAAGATGGAGGAGAATCGTGCCTGAGCTCAGCACCACTGAGTAACTAAAGGTCACTTGAAATAAACTGTCCAGGAATACTGCTTGTCAGTCTTGTATACAAAAGTGTGAAATTGTATTTTAAAACCAATAATGATCACTGTTTGAATCTTTTGCCTACACTTTGTGCCTTGTGACCTTCAGTTATATTTCAGTTTGGTTATCCAGTAGACCTGCTCAAAATACCTTGTTCAACACTTTCAAAATATTGGAAAATCACGAGTAGTGCTTGTCTTGTCGTCTTTTGCAAGTGACGTGTCCACATTTTAGGCTGTTGAGGTTCAGACCCAGAACAGTTTGTTGGCTGCTAGGCTCCGGGACATGATGTGGACGGCTGGTGCTGGAACTCAAATTCATGGGGTGAGTTCAGAGACTGTCCTTCACCTCGACGAGCTCCTCTATCCGCGCCAACACGCTCTCAATCATGTCAAACGTGTGCAGGGCTGAGTGCAAAGCCTACAAGGGCACAGTAACATTCAGTAAAATCATCACAGTATTCTCCTTTAGTGCAGTACAACTAGAAATACTTACTTTTGTTTGTATAAAATGCCTATATTGTTTAAAAAAAAAAGTCACTCACCTGTATCTGTGACTCTGATGACATGTTTGGCAGCTTCTCGTCACCGACCGACACAGAAAGCACCGACTCCTCTGTGGAGAAGACCCATAAAAAACTGTCAGAATACGAGCAGTGTGTCGTAGGGATGTGACACCGTGTTGTGTACTGAGCAGACCTGACTTCTGTAGTAGTTCTATCCATGGTTTCTACCAGTTTTCCATTTTAAAATTCAGCACTTTTGTAGACCTTGACGTCTTGACTGGATTTGCAGGTTTTGGTTGGTGTTCAATATTATGTATTCTGATGGTGACTCAAAACATAACTGTCAACTAGGCGTGAAGTGTGAAATGCCAGTGGATATACATCTACAAAACAATATTTTTCCATACTTTTCCAGACTTTTTGTGCAAATTCCCAAACTTCTCAAGACCTGGAAATGATAAAATACAAATTTCCTACTTCTCTGGACTTTCCAGACCCACGAAGGAACCCAGTTATTCCTCGAAAGATTTGTCATAGTGGTCTTTCTTCACTGGATGCAGGCACAAAAAAACTGATGAGATGCTTGAGAATGGTGAGGAATAAAAAAAACAGTGTCAGTACAACTATCCAAGTGTCAGTCTGACCTTTGCCCTTGCCCTTCTTGCTCTCCATGGTGTTCTTGAGCTCCATCTCATAGTGCGCTCTGGACATGTTCACCCCGACACGCAGCGGCTTCATGAACTTGTCCTCGATCTTGTACAGCTCTGTCCAGATGCCCGTCTGGTTCTCTGTCACTTTGTCTCTGATGATCAGGTAGCGCAGGAGGTTCAGAGACTCCATCACTCTGGAAAACAATCACAGCAGGAGGTCCAGGTTCAGTTCTCTTTAAGATAAAAGAGGGAAGTTTAACTCGAATCCTTTCTTTTGCCTTTCACTTTCATCCATCCTTCATATGACTTAAAAATCTAACCACTAAGGGATCAATCTGTCTAACCTGACTTTATGACTGACTGTATATCTATTGCATTTTTCCTCACCAGGAATTTGCCACAATGTGGGAAAGGAGTGTATTTCCATTTTAGCTACCTGAAAAATTACTTATTTGCCTGGTCAGCATTCCTCACTGAAACTGCACCAAGCAGCGCTCATCAGTTTCCATGAGGAATGCCAACAATTCAAACAAGTCAAAGAAGTGTTGTTTTCCACAATGTGGCAAGTGCCTGGGGAAAAAAATATTAGGCTAAAATCCAATTTTAGGCAAAAAAGAAAAAGAAAATGGCAGCAGTGTTATGTGTGTGCTGACCTGTCCAGGTTCTGTAGCAGGTCCGTCTCTGGGCCGTCTGGGAGACTGAGAACCTGACGCAGCAGAGGGAGCAGGTGAACGCCCTCAAACCACGAATTACTGTTTCCTGGCTGAGGAGGGAGGGAGGGAGAGAGAGAGAGAGAGAGAGAGACTTGTACTTGCCCCTGTGTTTCGCTGTAAGACATTTTTAATTACAACCCATGTTGTGTGCAAATACTGTCTTTTAGTTCGGAGTTACTGCATCCAAACGTCTGAACAACTACAGCAGAACCAACAACCATAGTGAAATTTAAAGAGCCATCTGCTGCTGAACATCCATCTCACCTTCAGGGAAAAGTCTATCTGATTCTTGATGTTCTTGACGATGTAGCCCTCAACCCCTGAGTGGTGACTGATCTTCAGCACCAACCTGAAACAAGATAAAGTAAAACTCATATTGGGGGGAGTCGAACAGAAAGAGAGATTTCCGATGACTTTCAAGGAGGAAAGCTGGAACTTACTGGAAAAAATTGTACTTGGCCTCAGTGTCAAACTTATCGATGCTGAGCTGTAACACCTTCAGACCTTTAGTTCTCTGTTGACAAAGAAGAAAAAGTGTCAATTTCCAATTATCCAGAGTCAATGATAAATGCAAATAAATGCATATAAATGCAATCCAGAGATACAATAAATTCACCAGTAGAAAAAGTCAGTGTCTGTTGACTAATGTGTAATGTCAACAACACCATAAACAAATTCAAAACCTTCAAATATAGCTGATATTAGTGATAGCACAGAATTACAGTATTATTTACTAATGCAGAGATGCAAAGCCTTACCAGTTGATGCACTGGACATAAAGTCATGACCTTCACTAAGTTCTGAAAATAACAAGAAAACACAGTGTGAGCATGATATATTACATGGATCATAGTAAAACAGCATCACACTAAAATAATCACAAGTGTTATAATAATCATGATGATACAAAATGTTTATTAATCATGAGGGCCTGTGAGTGGATATGTGTGTTTACCTGGGGGACGCTGACAAAGGCTTTGATCTCCAGCAGGCTGACAGACAGACTGCCGTCCTCCAGCCGCACCAGACTCTTCTCATACAGCTCCTGGTGAGGGGAAACATACATTCAGCTTACTAAACGTTCCAACATGTGATTAGCAATCAAATTAAACCATACATGTCGTTTTCAATAAAAAAAAAAAAGGCAAAAAAAAACCTACAGAAACCTATTCTATAAAGTATAACCATGAGGAGAAATTGTATATTTTCATTGTTTGTAAGGCACTTGGTCAGGAGGATGGTTAGTGGGTTGCAGGATGATGAAAATCAGCCCCCAAAATCATCAGGAGTAAATGCAATCACGGTTTATTAGCTGTATCACATTGCCAAAGCCTTTCCAACTCCCTGCAGTATAGACTAAATAAACTCTATTGCCTAGCATGTTACAACCCTAAAATAAACAAGAGGCAAGAGCTGCCTAATGTCCCACCATAATCACCATGATATATTAAACATAACCAGTTACACCAATGGAGTAACTAATTAAGACAATTAATGCATTGATTATTTCTATGTCAATTATTTCTTGTCTTCACATAACACATGGGTGGTATTAATATGAACTCTGTATCTTACAGCATCAAGGACTTAGATGGACTGATAGTAGATTCAGTTTGACTCACCAGTCCTTTCTGGATCCTCGACTCCTCGGTTCTAACAATGAAAATTCAAAAATAGGTTATGAGGTGTAGAAAAAGTCAAGATCTATCTAATGTTCTGACAGACAAATCTGAATGGCAGTTTATAAGGTAACAAATATTAACTTTTGTAAAAACCCTTTGTAACGCTTTTGTAAAATCCAACCAAGACCAGACAGTGAAACACTCCAAAGCACAGTACAGAATATTGGAATATTGTAGCATATAGTCACCTGGACAGGAGCAGGCTGATGTGCTCCATGTTACACCGAAGAGTAAACACAGGACTGAAAGTACACAGAGAGAGGGTTAGGACGATTTATACACTGCTTTTAAATTCTAAATACTATTTTAATCATTGTTTAAAAAATGTGAATCATAGAAAAAGACAAAAACCATTGGGGGTAAGGGGCAGAAATTAACGTGTTTAGATTTACACTCAAGCCTACAGAGGCACTCTGTATTTCCAAAGAAGTAAAAAAAAACGTTCTCATATATCAATATACCTGTACTACAATCCTAGATGTTCTCACACTCTTACCTGAACACAGCGGGGAAGGTATCCATGGCCAAGTGATGGACAAACAGCAGGTGAGCCAGGCTGGCCAAGGACTCTTTAGGATAGCGAACCTCCTCCTCCAGGAAGCCCGGCACCTCTCTCCTCTTCAGCAGAGGGTGACACACGAGGCTGGGGAGGGACTCCCCGATAGCACTGAGGCTGCTCTGTACACACACACACACACACACACACACACCAGGGAAACAGACCGACACAGTTATAAGTCCAGTGCAGCAAATACCTTATCCACCATCATGGCAGTTAAAACATGTCAGGTGAGAGTTTGGAAACCCTCGTTTAGACTTTGTGTGAGTAAAACACACAACAGGGGTCTTTAAAATGTCCTACCAAAATCTCTGTGGCAAAGTCCCTGAGGGGAGACACAGGCAGGGTGTCAGGATCCTTCAGCTGGACCTCCAAGAGAGGCTCGCACAGACTCTTCATACAGCTGCAGCACGGAGAGGCAGAGGGACACAGTCAAAACCCTGAAGAACGGCCATTAGTGCTACAGCAGCAGAATAAATGTCAACTATCATACTTAGGTATGATATTCTGATATTCTCAGAGGTTTGGTTACTGTTCTATCAGTGTACCTGTAACAGTTCCGATGCTTAATATACTGTTAATGATCAGTCTGTGCATATAAACACAGATTATTCACATAGCTACAATATTGAGAAACAACATCTGAGTCAACAGTTCTTTGAGGCATATTATTACTGTTATTTCAATATATTACATTAGCCATTATTGTGCAAACACATGTTGGATGGAGAATTTCTACAAAGGCTCTGTCCCAGTTTACTTTCGGTCCAGTACTTGGAGTGTCTCCCAAGACTTAGAATAATGCCAATGCGAGATAACATGCAAACAGATAGTTTCCGAGCAAGTCTGAGCTGTGGAACATTCAAATCTTCCAACTTACAACTTCAGCAGTTCTGCCTTCAGCTCATCCTCTTTATGCGGCGATGCCTTGTCCCGTCCGTCCGGGGTCTTGTCTGGGGTTTCACTCTGGGCCTTGCAGTGCTGGAAGTTCAGCCTGGCCTCGTGGACGAAGGGCCTGACGAAGGCCATCAGGTCTCTGCAGCAGCGGCACAGGGAGAAGACATCGTCCTCCTCCTGCTCCTTGGTCTGAGGCACCGGCAGTTTGGCCACCTGCTCCAGCAGGGAGGACAGGACCATGCCCAGAGACGAGGCCTTACGGCCGCCCAGACGCAGCAGCACTGGAACGGGAAGAGAGAAGGGTTGAATAGAGAGGAGTAGATCAAGATGCAGGGAGAGTTGGAAAAGGCAGGAAGAACGGCAGACAGAGATGGAAAGGAGTACAGGATAGAAGTAAGGGGCGATCAGAAAGAGAGGGGTGCAACATATGGGTGGTTGAGGATAATTGGGTTGTGAGCAGGGGAGAATGGGTGGATGGAAATTTAATGAAACACACTGGAGGGATCTGTGTATTTGAGATTATGTGTTAGTACAAGCGTATGTGAGTCTACATGTGCAGAAACTCTGCACACTGGCTGCATTACTTTCCATTAAAACATACTGAAAATACACAGCGCTTCAGACCTCTGACCTTTGCCAGCACAGAAACATTGTGTACTTTTAATAATTGCAAGAGAGATGTTATGCAGGACTTCTTTGCCTGTTTTTATAGGCTACAAAGTGTTTTCCTCTTCACCTATCACCTACATACTCCCTTTTAAAGAATACTAGTTTTATTCTGTGTATGTTTGCACATGTGCACATCTGTAAATGTATATTTAACGTGAACTGTTGTTCCTTACCTTTCTGCAGAGGGTTAAATAGAAGGAGGAGGGTCTCTGCTACGGCATCAGGGTGAGCTTCCTCCACCTGCTCCAACAAGCCAACCAGCAGCTCTTTGGGACTGCAGACCTGCACAGTTAGAGCTCAACCTTAAAGGACAACTCCACCCTGATACTGTCAAAAAGCAAAACATCTATACATTGCTTTCTGTCTCTGTCTACCTTAGGAACAATGTATAATATGCAATTCAATAACAGTAAGTGTCAAGCAGATGAGCAGACCTCCAGCAGGTGTTTGAAAATGGCCAGGCAGTGAGGGAGACTCTTGTCTTCCTTCTTCAGCAGAACCTGAATCAGAGGAGGCAGCAGGTTCCAACCCATACATCTCACTACGGCCTAAAGGAGGAGGGACAGAAGAGTATGTGTTACACAGTACAATACTGAATTAATGCAACACAGATGAAAAGCAGTCAAAGGGCTGAAACATCCCACATGCCCACCAATGCCTCAGTCAGGGTCATGGATATGTATTTGTCCCAAAGCCCCACTCAGTGTTATTTGTCACTTTCACACATGAGCAATTCATACAATAACTACTGATGGCTATTTTTGGGGATTTATTAGAAGGCAAGCACATGCACACGCGCACAGCCATACTCACACACACGCGCCACACTTCTCTTCACCTTATTTTTTTCATCCACGACGATACTGAGGACCTGTGTGCTGTCTCCCTGCTCGATGCAGGTCCGCCCAGCAATGGTGAAGACGTCATAATCCTCCGTGGTGTAGCTGTCGTCCTGGACTGCTTGCTGTGTGAGAGAGAGAGAGAGGGAGAGATACATGGGAAGAGAAGAGGAGGGTGAGGATATTCCATGTCCTGAAAAAATAGTAACACGTTTCATTACAGTCATTCATTAGTCGTTGAGGATTTCATAAAACATACAGTACTGTGCAAAAGCCTTAGGCACCCTAGATTTTCTTATATACATTTTGTCTTAGGTGTTTATTTGTCTTCTGCATTAGTGTGTCAGTAGACTGCTCTTTATAGTATTTTTATTTTTTTTATTTAGAAACTTTTCATTTCATTATTTTTGAAAACATCTTCGCTTTACAGAATTTTGTGTGCCTAAGACGTTTGCACAGTACTGTATGAGATGAGGGAGAGGCATGGCTGGATGGATGGACAGATAGATAGATAGATAGATAGATAGATAGATAGATAGATAGATAAAGTGGGTCTCGTGAGCCCATCCCAGTTCCCTGAGGGACAGCTGTGACTTACACATCTCTGGACCACATCACTGAGCTGCTCCAGTGCCATACTGCTTTGCAGATCTAGTCTTGGGGTGGGGTTTGTCTTTACACAGCAATCCTCCAAAAACAGAAGCAAACCTCAGGTCAAAATAATGTACATCATACTGCTTAGAGATAAAAGGCTTGTGATGATCATGTAGGTGAGAGAGACCTAATTGTGTCTCCAGGCATGACATGACATGAGTGACAGTCCCTATGCTAGCTGGCTGTACCTGGGCGTTAAGTCCTCATCTATATGTAGTTTTATATCAATATGAGAAAAACCGGGGTACGTAGAGAACAATATTGAGCTATTAGACTGATCTGTGACTACTGGACAGTCTCTTGTACGCAGAGAGAGCAGCTGAATGAAAGCTAGCCAAACATTATGTTTTTTTTCTTCAGCCTTAATTAGACGCAAAAGAAAGGGTATTGTCTGATCTCCTATCGTAACACAGGTTACTTAAAAGTTTTGCTGATTAGAAACGTAGCGACCAAGAGAATTAAACTGTAACTTACATTGCATAAAAACAGCCGGGTGACGGGTGAGGCAAGGAAATGTGTTTGTGAGAATTGGCCGTTGTGACTTGCCGTAGAATTAAATACGTCATCGGTCAAAGTTGAAAATCCGCAAAACAGAATCAGCATGGAGAAGGAGCAGAGAAGAAGGAGCAGTCGCTCTTCTAGAACTTCCAAAAAGGGTTAGTTTCAATGAAATATTATTCCGCACACTCAGAGATTAGGGTTAGGAAATATGTTTACAGGCTAATAGCTCCCAGAAAAGAGTTAAAACAAGTTTGTATGAACTTGTAATAAGCATAATGCTGTTCTATAGTGCTGCTTTTATGTTGTACACGATTGGTCTGTTTCTTCTGTTGTTCACTCTTAGGTTAATGAACATGAAGCAAATCTTTCCATGGCACAATAGTTCCGTTGTTTTATCTGCAATGGCCAACATTTGTAATACTGTCTACCTGCTACCGTCTGTTAGCAAGCAATGTAACTGTGTTGTTGTTGTTGTTGTTGTTGTGGCAGGTGGCAAAACCGTCAAGGCACTGAGCGCTGAAGAGGAAGCAAGACGGTGTGTGTGTGTGTGTGTGAGAGAGAGAGAGAGAGAGAGAGAGAGAGAGGGGTACATAAATATGTAGCTAGAGCTGTATCAGTACTAATTTTTCAGTTCACTCACATTTAACAATGGTGATGTTTTTTTGTAAAATACTGTTTTACTCAGTTTTACCTAACTTGTGGAAATAATTACGGCAACACATTTCATTATTTTAGCTATAAAGACCCCATCACCCCTCAAATGTTGGTCCTGTACTTGTCGGTTGTCCTAGGAGAGAGGCTGTGAAGGAGACCCTGAGGGAGAAGCTGGAGCTGGAGAGGAGAGCTCTGCAGGTGGTGGAGCGACTCCTGGAGGACTGCGTGGCTCAAGACTTCCTGGTTGACTGCGTATGTAAAAGAGGTTTAAGATTTGCTTTGTGAAGGGGATCAGGATAAGACGAGGGTGAAACGTGTCTTAAGTGACCCATCTGCCAAACAAGTCGCAAGCTCCGAGTCTGGTCCAGTCTACTCTGTCCATGAAGTGCAGTTCCTTTAAGTCCCAAAGAGTGACACCTCTTACTCTGGATCTCAAGTGTAATCCAGACTGTCTTTGAATTCAGACCTCTGTGCATGAAAATTAACATCAACCTGGTTGGTCCAAGGTAAAGTTAGATAACTCAATGATATGCAGTCATTTCAAGTCAGAGAGTTGTTCCCCTTTAGTGGGACCAGTGAACTACCTCTTTGATACTGTGTTATACGCTGAGCTTGAGAATACCATGGAAATACATGAGTTGAAATCTTTTTGGTAAGAGTGGCTTTCACTCTTGAACAGTTTTAATGTTAGCCTGTGTGACATAGTTGCTGTGGTTTTCAACCTCTTTTAAATCTCCTCTCGTCACAGGCCAGGTTCATCACTGCTGCCAATTACAAAGATACTATAGAGGAGAGATCCATTGCTAAACTGTGTGGCTATCCTGTATGTCCAAATAAACTTGGCAAGGTAAGACCCTTTGTAACAGGCTTTTCAATCCTTTGTATGCGGTAGATCTCATTGTGTCTCGTGTTCTGTGCTTCTAATCTGTTTTAATGTAATTCAATTCTGCAATTCATTTTGTAGGTTCCGACTCAACAGTACAAAATTTCTACCAAGACCAATAAGGTGTATGACATCACTGAGCGCAAGGTGAGTGCTACATCTGGTTCAGAAGTGTATGATGGTGCATTAACGGGTTGATTTTTGGCAGAAACGGTTGAAGTAATGGTTCAAACTCTGTCATGTTCAGTGTTTTTGCAGTAACTTCTGCTACAAAGCCTCCAAAGAGTTTGAGCTGCAAATATCAAAGACCCCTCTTTGGCTCAGGCAGCATGAGAGGTACGTATGCTGCTCCCTGTCAACATACTGATTCAGCATGAAGAATAGATGTGGCATTGAATCTAATGGTTAGATAACAGCAGATTTATCAGGACCAAAATAAAGGCTCATCCACATTCTAAAAACCATGTGCTTACTGTCTTTCTCACTGACAGTCCTCCAGAAATTACTTTGATGAAGAAAGGAGATGGGTATGTAACACTGTCATACCTTTAGTATATAGTTGATCCAATAACAAACTGATCCGACATCTTGCTACTTTTAGGTGTTTGGTGTATTAAGTGTAATATAGAAGAGTAATCGGTTTCCCCTTGTGTCTGTGTTCAGCGGTAGCTCTGGTGAGGAGGTGAGACTGGCCGAGAGGCGGCTCCAAGAGGACGACATCGAGGACCCTCTGCCTGCCAACCCCGAGCGTCCCAGCAGCCCTAAACAACGCTCCCCTCCGGCCGGCCTCAGCCACAGTGACAGCAGTGACGGCGAACAGGAGCAGGACCTTGTCTCCAGTGTGGTTTCCCAGCGACGGGGACCCAGGGTGCACTGGGGCGACCTGCCCAAACGCACGGACGAGGGAGAGCAAAGAGAAGGAGGGAGAAGGGAGGGGGAGAAGGATAAAGAAGAGATCCAGCATCAACAAAGTGAGACTGTAGAGAAGGAGGGAGGCCTGAGAGAAGAGAACAGACAGGAGTCGCTTGTGTATAAAACGGAGCTTGGCACTGACACTGGACGACCCAAACAGCTTCACACAGTAAACACAGACCGACCCAGTGGGCAGCAGGCACTCCTGGAGGAGAGAGGCTTGCCTGAGGGATCCTGTGTGGAAGAGGCTACAGCTAAGCTTAATTTGTGCGCTGTAACTGAGGCAGTCACTCACAGTACTCCTCTACCTACTGACCCAGCACCGACACAGAACAGACTGCAGGCAGAGCTCACAACTCCAGTCACCTCTCCTCCATTTATAGACTCAAACCCAACAGAAAGCAAACCTCAGTCAGATCTTCCATCTTCATCTCCGACCACCACTAGTCAGGACGGCTACAACACAGCACAGCCCAGCCAACCGGGCCTCAACATCACCCAGGTGGGCATGAGCAAGAGAGGGGCAGCGGGGCTTCGGGATCTCCTCAAGCACCACACAACCGGAGCCAAACCTGACTCCATCCGGCAGAATCTTCTAGAAGGCCTGAGAAGAACTTTGAAGCAATGGAGAACTGAGGAGACTCTGAGGTTCCTGTACGCCGCTGACCGTTCCTCAGGCCGTCCCCTCGCTGATGGAAAGGAAGAGGAGGAGGAAGAGGAGGAGGAGTTGGATGAAGATGACTTAGAGGAGGAGGTGGTGGTAGAGGACGGAGGAGGAGTTGCGGCCGGGCGTCCCGGGGCGCAGGAGAGGCCGTCAGCCGCCGCTCCAGACTATGAGACGCTGCGGAAGGAGGCGCAGGAGCTGGAGCTCAGGGTCAAGGAGTTCTACAAGGGGACCTGGGTCCTGCCTGAGGAGGCCAACCAGCCGGCTGGAAACTCAGAGGTGAGTGAAGGAAAGGAGGGAGTGAAGGAGTGAAGGAGGCAGCTGAGGAAAAAGGGAGGAGAGTGAGCAAGGTTGTGAATGAAAGAGGGAATTTTTGAGCAGGGGCTTGTTGTAAGTGTCAGCGGCCACATGGGGGCACTATATTGAAATTAAAATGTGTAGACAAGTTTGATTGGCAGAAGGTGCATTTACCTAATGAGGTTGCCCCCCCCCCCGCCACACACACACACACACACATCTCTCGTTTGTTCTCCCCACTAGGTGACAGCCCAGGACCAAGGCGGGAAGGATCCAGCTCTGCCACTCATCGACTCTCATGCTCAGCACCACATCCAGAAACGCATCACAGTGGAGAAGCTCACTAGCTGGTGTGTGTGTGTGCGTGCGCGTGTTTGTTTCTAACTGTGTGCTTTTTTGCATATGCGTGAATGAATAGCAAACAGAATAGTGTGGTTGTGTGTGTATTTCATTTTGTGGACACTATCCAAAGTCCCTTACATTACCATGAGTGCATACTTTTTTAACATGTGTGGCCCAAGTGGGAATCGACCCACTTGACCCACATGGCACTGATACCCTGGCAGTATCAGTGCCATGCTCTGCCTATTGAGGTATACAGGACTATGTATTGGTTGAATAAACAAATAGACAAACTGATAATTAAATTAATATGCTCAGATTTTTATTGTAACTGTTGAAAGCCTGACAATTCATATTGATAGAATAGATTCAGTGACAATTACAGTGTTTTTTCCGTTGTACTTGTCTCCCTTCATGTCCCTCATGTGCCTTCTCTCTGTGGCATGCAGTCTTAAAAACATTGTGGGCCCACTGCGTCTCACCATGAGTGACATCTCCACCGACCTCAACAACCTGGTCAGGACATTCAGGTCAGTACAACACACTCACACAGACATGCACAAGCCTCTCTACAGGTCTTCCCAAATTAGGACACATACACAGACATGTCCTTCATCCCTTTCATGGTAATTCGTAATTTCCTTTGGTCTGAGGATCATATGTAAAAAATACCTGCTTGGTGCTCGTCTGTGTCAGTACATACAGCACACATTACATGTTTTTTCGGACCTTTTTATTACCCATGTTGTTTTTGGGAAATTATAGCGATTTTAATAATACAACCTCCTAGTGCTTCATAAAACAACAACAATAAAAAACTTGAAACTTGTGCCCAAATTTCCTGCCATAGAGATATTGTGGGTTCTGATTGGCTGGTTAGGACTTGGCCAACAGGACTGCTATTAAATCACTGTGTCAGTGATTTAATAGCAGGAGCGGCAGCAGAGTAACACCTCCAGAGTCCTACTTCCAGGAATTCTCTTTTTGCTGTTGAGAGGCCCCGCTGACACGGCCATGAGGTTCAAACCAAAGAAAATACACAGCGCTGTCAGAGAAACATACATCACTGCACTATTGGAGGCCGTGTTTGTGATGGTTGGGCTGGCCTTTTGCACATTTTATCATAGTTTGGGACCTTGGCTCATTAAAACATATTTCATGTGTGGTTCTACCCAATGTAGGACCGATTTTGGTTCCCATCCCATAGCTTAAGAAACACCCTTATATGAGATAAATCCTATGTATTTTGGCTGGCCATTGGCTTAGATGTGGTTGGCTATACCTCACTCTGTTTTTCTGTCTGTTTTTACCGCAGTTTCACCAACACAAACATCATCCACAAAACTCCAGAGTGGACCCTCATAGCCGTGGTCCTTCTCCATCTGTAAGTTTCTAGTGTGTGTCTGTGTGTGAATGTGTACATGTGCTATCCCAGCGTTATGTGAACGCACCATGACAGCTGGACAGCCTGCTCCTTAGCAGGGCCAGTTGTGGAGCAGGGGAACAGGACAGAGGGAAAGAGAGAGGAAATCAAGGAACAGTGTTTCCCTGGAAATACACCCTCTAAGCAAACTCAAAACCACAGTTCTTCCCTGCCTGTGTGTGTGTGTGTGTGTGTGTGTGTGTGTGTGTGAATGATTCATGGACACAAGAATAAAATGTGTATTTTGCATCAACTGGTGCTTCAAAGTGAAAGTGAAGGTTAAACCTGCAGTTTTAGTGTATTAAGAATAATAAACTGCAACTGTGCTTCTATGCAGGAATTAAACGTTTTATCATCATCGGACACAAGAGGTGATACTAAATAATCACAATATGCATCATGGAACTAAAATATCTATTATGATGTCAGTATAAGCCATACATTTCTGCTGCATTAAATCAGGTCGACAAAACGCACAAATCAAAGCAACAAGACGGCTCCATACATTTGTCTCCTTCAGCTATCCAGTTCCTCATACTAGGAAGGAAACAAGTCACCTATCCTCAGGGCGACATTGTTTCAGTTTCAGCTTCATTGCTGATATAGTGACAACTTCCTGTCACGAATCCAGTGTCATATATCAGGTTGTGCGATGAGTTTTTTGTTTCTTTCCTAATTGCTGTATGTGTGCTCTGAGTTTTTTGTTTCTTTCCTAATTGCTGTACGTGTGCTCTGCTGTAAATTGCATCATCCAGGTTCACCGTACATGGTGCATTTTGACGTGAGGCTATGTGGTGTGGCATTGTTTAGCCTGTGCCATATGGTGTCTGGGTGTCTGTCGGTGTGTGTGTGTGTGTGTGTGTGTGAGAGGGAGGGAGACAGATTATAGGGCTGGCAATTCATGGACAGTTCCGTGCTGCTCCCGTCTTGAGTACACACAGACGCCTCATGGCCTTATCTCCACCTGATTGCCCTTCTCTAGATCCGTGATGCAGTATGGAAGGCACACACACAGCCGTCCTGTACACTGTCAAACGAAATACACGCGCACACATGCACACACAAATACTTGCTCTGTACACATCTAAGCAAAATAGACAATTTAAATTGCCCTGACTGATCCATATAGACTCACCGAGGAGAGAAGGGTCAAACTGCGACTCTGATTTACGACACTCTGAATGGTAATGGTGCTTGGCAATCAACATCATACTTATACTGTACGGCTTCTTGAACTACTCTAAACAATAGACACGGTATTGAGTGTTGTGCACCTTGAGTCAGGTAACAGAAATGTCTCAATTATAAAATAGAAGGGAGTGTTGTGACTGCTAACTGTTCTCCATAGTAGCATTTTTCAAAAACTGTATCAGGTCCTGAAGGTGAGATACTGGAAGTGGAGCTTGAAATTAGCCTTTGCAAATCCCTGAAAAGTAAGCTAGGTTTTCCCCAAACAAACATTTGGGGAATAAGATAAATAATTGAAAAGTTTGGGTTAGGATAGAAGTATTTTAGAACTGTGGACAAAAACCCCGGGGACACAAGAATATTTGTTACATCTGTTGTCTGTTCACCATGGCTTTGATCCTTGTACTCCTAACTGTTGGTGGCTTGTAATGTGGACAATGTAGGAATTGAAAATTGTTCTTCTATTGCACTCATTGTAGGTGGCTCTGGATAAGAGCATCAGCTAAATGCCCCAAAAGTAAGATAAAATAATTAAATAAGTCTCCAGAGATACATGTTGAAAACCACTGCTCCTTAAGATGTGATTTTATGTTACTCTGATTGACAAAGCACTTAAAAATTGTTGTTGTGCTCATTTCATGTTTGGATACTATGCATGGTTGCATCGCAGGCGATGTGGTGGCTTATCTTTGATGCACATTTTGACAGCTAGCCTTTATTTCAATCAGCTTTGATAATCAGCCCCTCTGGCAACACACTCATGCGGGTTTTCTCTTGTCACATGTCCCACTGGTACTCTATGATTTCTTTAGTTCCCCATTTAACTCCCCTACTCCCTCCATCCTTCCATCCCTCCGTCATGAATAATTTGGTGTGCTGTCTTATCTATCTGCTGCCTGGCAGCTGTGGAGCTAGTCTGGCCTCTATTGTTCAGGCCGGCTGAATAATGGATGCCCCCCCTGCAACTCTAGACCCTGGGGTGAACCGGAGATTAGCCAACAGTACACCTACACACAGGTAGATGGGACAGGGAGAGAGGCAGGGGTGGGGGGGCAAAGAGAGGGATGGGAGCTGGACAGGTGACTGGAGATCAGCTAGAAGGTTTCAAAGGGGGTACACAGCTAGAAATAAACACTTAGCTAACGGTAGACTACATACACAACTAGAAATATACATATAGCTAGAGGTATACACACAGCTAGAAATATACTCATGTCTAGAGGTACACACATAACTAGAAGTATACACACAGCGAGGAAAATACACACAGCAGGAGGTGCACACACATGTAGAGGTATACACACAGGTAGACATATACACATAGCTATAGGTATATTCACAACTAGAGGTATACACACAGACCCCCACACTGCTATTGGCATACATACAACTAAAAATATACACACGGCTAGAGGTATACATACAACTAGGAATACACAGCTAGTTTTTTAAAATTATTATTTTGTAGGTTGTTGGAGGCGCCTATTTGAACGTGCATCTTAGTCAGTCTCTACAAGAGTTTTTAAAGATGAAACAAAAACAGTCAAACAAATAGAAAAGATTACCTGATGGTTTTATCCAGAGCAATTTATAATGAGTTAGCCGGTAGGGGCTCAGTATCTTGCTCAAGGACACTTCAGCAGAACATATGGCTTGTCCTCATTGTCTGCTGCCATTGAACCTGTGACCTTTCAGTTAAAAGACAGTGTAGCTAACCGCTATAGACCACAGTGCTGCATGAAAAGTTGTCACAGACTTTTTTGAAACAAGTTTTGCTTCACAGCTCATTGACTGTGTATTTGTGAGTATTGGATGTTGATGTAAATGCCTATAGTTGCAGTTTGTCCTCATGTAAACACATTGTATATCTAAAATATAGCAATTTATGTGTGTATTTGTTTTCTTGGTGACTGGTCTGTTGTGTGTGTATCTTTAATGACAATAGCCTAATTTGTGTGTATGTTGTGTGTGTGATTTTGTGTGTTTGTGTTTTAGGTTGTCAGAGGTGTCTCCGGTGGTGCGAGAGGCCCTGCAGAGTCCAGCATCAGTAGAGTATCTCAACACCCTGATGCAGGAGCTCAGTCTGCAGCAACAGGATCTACTGAGCTTAGCCCAGCTGCTCAAAACCCCAGCCCACTGATATGTACACACACACACACACACACACACAGACCGAGATAATGACTCACACACACACATAGATAAAGATTCGCACACAGACACTCAAGCATGGGCATATGCATAAACACACTCAGGATCTCTGACTGAATAAAATAAACAAACTCTATGGGAATGATATATATATCAGGTGTTTTCTATTCTATGTATTTTGTGGAAAATTGAGTGTTTGTTGCACACATCAATTCCCATTTTTAACAAATCTCTTGGATTGTTTCTATCTGTATGTGATTTATCGTCTGGGTCGTCTTCCTGGGTTAGATGCCTTTTGTGTGCTGAAAATTCCCTCTGAAATGCTGCACTTGAAGGTTACAGTATGAACCAAACGGAGTTTTTACCCAACTTGACAATAATGCCACAGGTTCAGTCAATACACAAACTGATCTAGGATGTAGGAGTGGACACTGCAATCTCTTTCCATCTTTATACTGTAGAACATTATGTACACAGTCTGTGGACAGACCTGTCTAAATCAGATCCTTGGAAGTTTTAGAGCTCTGACTGTTTAACCTCCGCACAACCAAATAAATCACACCCAGGTTTCCCCACGCCGTGTAAACCCGCCATGTGGACGCGATGGTTATTGCTTTGCTGTGAGAGCGGGTGGAGTAATAAAAGTGACGCTATTTCTGCAGACTTCCTTCACATGAGAGTTTATGGTGCCATAATCTCATTTGTTATGGGGGTATGTTAACAATGCGTGTGTCTGAGAATATTTGGTTTTGACCAGGTGGCTCGCGCTACAAGACGTTTTATATTTAATATAAGACAACTTTGAATCGGGTTTTATTTTGAGCTGTCATGGAGATTGGAGATGTGATTGATGGCCTGGCTTAACACAGCTTCTCATTTTTTCACAACGTACAGTCAGTCAATGGACTGAGGCAGTTGTAATGTATGAAATGGACGTAGAAATTGATTGATAAAAAATACATATTTTATTTAATGTGTTATTGTAAAACATGAAACGCTGCTATTTATGAAACCGTTGTTCTAGCCTAATTAAATTTACGCAGGCCTATAATGAAATCAAAGTAGCCTACTTAGGCTTCTCAGTTGTACTTCATGGAAAACTGAGCCCCACAAGTTAATTTTTAATTAATAAAGCTAACTATGAAGCACAGAAACTGGCTAATTGAAAATGTAGGCTTTCTACAATAAAGAAAAGAAAAGATAATGTGGTCATTTGATGATGGCCTCAGGCTTTGGGTTTTTTTTTTAGATAAGGGGCGATGGTTCATTTCAGAAATTAGATTCCTAAATATTCTACTTACAAAAGTAGGCCTAAGCAAGAAATGCTTTCTGAATTTGAAATGCCATCATAGGCCTACCTTGCTAACGAACTGAATATATAAACTATTTCATATGAATAACAATGTAAAAACACATTCAATAAATAAACGTTTATTTCCTAAAATCAACCAATAGCTTAGGCTAAATAATTAACTGCATACACCAGTAAGAAAATGTAATGAAACAAACAATAAAATATGCGTCATATAGTCATAGTAAAAGTACATTAAAAGTGCGTTATTTGCATGTTAAAACTTGAGCGTCCAGTCTCATTTCAGTCCATGCTGGGTCTCCTTGTGCCTCCTCAGGTCCACTTTCCTCTGGAAGCCTTTGCCGCACAGGTCGCAGCCGAAGGGCTTGAAGCCTGTGTGTTTCCTGCTGTGTGTGATGAGGTTGGAGCTCTGACTGAAGGCCTTTCCACACACCTGGCACTTATGTGGCTTCTCACCTGCAGCAGCAAAGTAATCAGAGAGCAATGAAATGTCAGTGGAGGTAGATTGGGCCTTTACGCGCGTTACGCACAGTGATAAATGAAGAATAGACTCATGTTTGTTGATTGATGCTGTTCAGTTTATCCTGGAACCATTTCGTAAACAGTCGGGGTTTTCTCTCACCTGTGTGGATGAAAGTGTGTTTTTTCATGTCTGACTTCTGGTGGAATCTCTTCCCGCAGTACTGGCACGGATAGGGCCGCGTGTCCGAGTGGATGAGCAGATGCGTGGACAGCGTGGATGAGCGCTTGAAGCTTTTGCCGCAGATTTTACAGTTGAAGCTCCTCTCCTGTGGGTTACATATGTAAATTGTGAGTGTGGAAGGCCTCAGAACATTTTTCTTTACATGGAATCAGTCTAATCAATCTAGGCTTTGTGCGTCTGCGCATTAGTGACTGAGGTCTAATGATTAATCATAGCGACCAAATATTATCTTGTCAGTCATCAGTAAATGCTCCACTTGAACCCAGAAATTTAGTCGATATAAATATGTTGCAAATATTGGTTGCACGCGTGATATTAGATCCAGGGGGTTTGCTTTGTTTATGTTTCAGTGAATTGAGGCCTGTGTGAGTGAATGGGCCTGTCCTGCAGACCATGGAGCCAGAGGCCTGCAGCAGCCTGCAGTACCTGAGAGTGAACCGCTCTGTGTTGCTCCAGGCTCACTGCGTGTCCGAAGGTTTTCCCGCAGATCCCGCACTCAAACGGCCGCGTCCCGCTGTGCGACCGGCGCACATGAACCTCCAAGCCGTGTGGTGTCGAGAATACCTTTGGGGAAAAAACACTTTATTTCGATTTGAAAACCCTTACAAAAAAAAAACTATAATAATCCTATAATACATTTTAGAAGGATGCTCTATAAATATAACAGCAATATAGGAACATGATATGAATATTATAGCCTGATACTATAGGAGAAATAAGAATACCATAACACAGGATGTGGTCACTATAAAGAAACTGGGTTAATACCACTATCAGTCAATGACGGTCCCTATAAGAACATTACAGTAATATAATAGTTATTTTTAGTCAGAGAATATTTTCATTACAGGGCCAATATGAAGTTGTCTTCTTTTACTCACTGATACCAAACCAGGACGTACCTTGCAACATTTGATACACTTGTAGGAACCATTTGACTCGGTGTTAGAGCAGATGAGATCATTTTCCGACTTGATTTCCGTGCCGCGGGGCTTCTGCTTTACATCCAGGTACAGCTCCTCTCCGTCCCGCATCCTGTAGATCTGGCGGGGCGTGGAGGAATAATCCTGGTAGCATCCAGCCACGGCGCCCCGCGGTGCGTAAAGGGGCTCGGTGCCGCTGTCCTCTGCCCCGTAGATGCTGACGGGGGAGTCGGGCTGCCGGGGGCCCGGGAGGTGGTGATAAGGCCCCTGAACCAGATGCCTGAG